>NC_089271.1:86449397-86749397 GCF_963930625.1 Muntiacus reevesi | reverse complement strand
ACTTAAAGAGGTAAATAGGAGTCGTAATTCCTGTCAATATGGAAAGCCACTGAAACAATATTTCTAGCCCAGGACATTTCAATAGGACATTTTGAATCAGTGCATGGGTGTCCTGGTATTTAGGCACATTGTGAGGCACAGTTACTCTTTCACTACATTTAGCACATTAGTATAAAAATGTGGTGAATGAATCCCTTAGTAGTGTGAATAAGGTAAGAGGTAATTATTACCTGTGAAAGGACACCGAGCAGGGTTCTGTCAGGCAGTGGGGAGAATAATGTTACAAAGCTGGATCAGGCAAGGTTCCTACCCTTCATAAGCTTACAATTTAGTTTTAGAGTTAAAGCAATTTAAGAGTGAAATCAATTCCATAATACATGAGCTGTCACAAGGCAGTCTGTGATTAACTTCCAAATGTGTAGTCCAGTCAATGAAGGTTGAGTTCAAAGGCATAAGACTTCAGTGTAGACTGGGAAGGCTTAGCTGATATCTCAGAAAGTTGTTTACTTACCTCCTAGTATCTGGCCCATTGTTTTCAAAGCGCTTACCATGCAAGTATTATCTTTTCAGAAAGGGCTTCAGAATATATCTTTATTTTAAAAAAAAAAAAAAAGACTATTTATTTAAGACACTGCTGTGTCACTGGGACAGAGCAATGGAGTACCCTTCTGCTAATGACATCCCCAGTCTAAATTCTACATCTTTCTCTGTTACAATAAGAATCAAAGCAGGCTGCTACCATATTTGTGGATCAGTTTCACCTATTAAAAATACAGATTCCTAGACCCAGTTCCAAACCCACTGAATCAAATTAGCATTTGAAAAAAATATATTTCCATTTTGAAATATTTATGGATGAAATGTGCTTCAAAATAAGCCAGGGATTGGCTGGAAGAGGTATAAATGGAACAAGATTAACTGTGGGTGGTTAATTGTGGAAGCTTGATGATGATCATCTGGGAGGATTTTTCTTTTTTTGTATTCTCTCTTATTTTATGTGGTTGAAGTCTTCATAATAAAAAGTCTAATAAAACTAAAAGCAAAAATAGTCTATATTTGTCAAAGGCCTCCCAGGTAATTCAGATGCAGTTGGCTTGCAGACTGGTATTCGGAAGTCTTTAGACCAGATTATTTCTCATAGCTCTTGCAGCTAATATATAATGTTTTTGTATAAGAAAGATGACCTGAAATAGGACAAATCAAGACTTCCCTTCTTGGTTAGAAATATGTAAGTTTTTCTGGGGATAAACTTAGATGGAATCATCTAAGTTAGAGGCAGACACATAAAAAAAAAAAAAAAAGAAAACAATACTGGCTATTATTCTGCATAAAGCTAAAGCCCAGGACAGAGAGGGGTATTTTTGGGAGGAGGGTGGGTGTGAAAAATAGGAGTCTTTCCAACGAAGATAACCAATAAGTAAACAGTCAAGAGGTCTTTTGGAATAGTCAGTAATGGCATCATTAAAATAAGAAACAAAGGATAATGATGCTAATAGTTTGGAACATCTTTCTGAATATATCTACATTGGCCATTTGAAGCTCAGACCTCACTTATGAGCTAAAGAAGGAGGCTGGATGAGATAATTTGGGAAGGCATCTCCAAATTTATACTCTAGGATTCAGGGGATTATGTTGACATGGCAGGTTTTATCATTTTTATTTCATAAGTGTGGTTACAGAAGTTCAAAGAAATTGAGTCATTTAGCTTTTGAATCTTTCGTTGAACACACCAGTATTTGCAAAGCCTTACAACAGGTTTCACCAGTCTGGACAGTTCATAGTATACAACACTTTTGCTGGGATAGAGGGTTGAGAGTTTGAAAAATCAGCATCAGTCCTTAGATTTCTTTGATTAACCTAGATACAGCTTTCCTTGTCTTGGAATAATAACTGTTAGAAGGTTGAGATTTGGATTCTGTCCAAAGAAGTAAGGAAAATGTTGACATTCTCCCCAAACTTTGGACAGATCTACCGAAGAGGCAGATTCATCTAGAAACGGTACATTTAATAAGATATGAACATACAATTGATGGTTAAGATCTTCTCTTGAAACATTTGAGCAAAAGTGTTTCCTATTTGAAGGGTTATGAGTTAAGTGTTTTCTAGGGTGTGGGTTTCCCTCACCAGAGCTTTAAATGACTATATGGAGCTATTTTTCAACTAATTCCTAGAAGTGTCATTTAGTCAATCAAATATTTTATACGTATCTACCTGGAAATTTGCCCCTCACCTCATGGAATAATTACCAACTTTTTCTACACATAAGCCAACATCACAGAGTTTATGCAGTTGATAGCAGCAAGTCTAAAGAAGTACATCTCAGCTATGACTTAACTTTTCAATTAATTGAGAACTCAAGCTCTTCTGATAAGGAAGTAAAGTTGAACTTGCAAATACCACTACACAGGGAGTGAGGAGACCTATGTTCTTATCTTAGTTCAGCTTCTATTTGATCCACATTGACAACCAGACTTCAAAAAAATTTTAAAGGTGATCCATGTGTTAGACACAGTCAAGTTACAAAGAAAAGGGACATCCTCAGCGTATTTCAGTTAATGAATGTTTATTGTAAATAAATGAGCCACACATACCTTCTAAGGAGCTTGACCATCATTCCTCATATAACAGTAAGCCCTCTTCTCACAAGAAGTATTCTGTTACCTCATCTCTTATTGCTCTGTTGTGAGGTTAGCTCAGCTATTCTGTCCCTACTTCTACTTATCCCACTACTGACTAATGGACAGTGTCTGAGGCTGAAACTGAGATTCCCCATAAGTAAGGATCTGGTTAGTACTCTTAAGCCATCCACCTCAGAGGTCACTGGTCATGGCATAAATACTGCCTTTGGGTCTAGCACTGCTCCACAGCCCAGTTACCTATAGTAAAGTAGCTAGGTCGTGTTGTAACTCATCATCTGATATCAGTTATTACCTCAAAGTTATTTCCAAATTTTTTATTTGAAAATATTTCCAAATTATTTCCAGTTATTTCCAAAAAGGAAATTTTTCATGCATGCTCTTGGTGGATAAAAAAAGAAAAGAGAGTAGGGAAAAAAAAGAGTAGCCGGGGAATAGTTATATCTAGTGGCCACTTTCCAAACATTTTGCAAATGAATTTTTAGTAAACAGGGAGATTATTTTGTACAGCAGATGGTTTTATTGAGATAATTAAAATTATATATTGAACAAAAACTTTGAGTATCACGAAAGAAGGAAAATTTCCAATAGCCATCCTAATCATAGAGACTAATGGAAATATGTTTAGAGATGGATCAAATAGAAGCTGAAGATTACCTGAAAACCAAAGCACTTTGACAGACTATTTCCTTTAAAAGTTTTCTAATTAACTCTTCTTTGGTTGGTTTTTATTTCATTTGCCCATTTGCTTGTTGGAACTAAAAAGAAAAAGTCATAACACACATACAGAGCACACTCATTATATTAAAAATGGCTTTGTAAACTCTGCAGAAAGCTACCCAAATTACTTGGGATCTACAGCACCTGCCAACAGCATTTCAAATGTTGAAGAATATCCCTTATTGCATCAGTTGAAAGGACAGTTAAAATAGCCACAATTGCAAAAAATAAACCCAAATAGCAGAATATTTGAGCAGATAGAGGCATTGTAAGACCAGTTACGTTTATGATCTTCCTGTGGCACGCCTCTTCTCAGACGGACTACAGGGACAGTGTGTAATATTAGAACATTTAGAGAATTATGACCACTTAGAAAATCATTCAAACTGTTCAGGTGCTCTGTAGTCAAGGTTCTCACAGACAGAAGCATTAGCATGTCACGCCTACAGTCAGAGTCGTGGGAGTCACATAGAGTTTCCCTATGCTGGACGCTAAGGCAACCTACAGACTCAATCTGAGTTTTAAAAAATCTAGATCTTCAATTATCCTCTAGCGCAAGGGTCCTGCATCTTTTTGTGTCCCTGATTTTACTGGTTGAGTCAGAAGCTTACAGAAAAGGAGTTAATATATTTCATTTGGACCTAGATTTTAGCGGAACCTTTCCAAATTGTTAAGGTAGCTCTTCTGTCCAATACTGGCTCCACTGTCGTGTAAAATTCGGAATGGCATCTGGTGCTAAGAAATGACACATAACACTATGTCAGCCATCCATTCTCCATCACCATTATCAGCAGTTTCCTGTTACTGCTCCCACTTAATTTCACTTCAGGAATTATAACTACATGCATACCAGAAAGAGTGGGGTAGATAAATTTATTGAAGTACCATTGTTAACTGTTTAGTGTAGAGGGCATTTGCTGGCTAAGGTGATAGCTAACAAGATTGGAACATGCTAAACTGCAACTAAACAAGTTGAATAGGTATTCCATCATTACCTTCCAATGCCCAGGTGGCTTCTGGGACCACACTGTTTAGTGTGGAAGCCAAAAGGCAGGGATATTCAATGCCATGCTTGTCTGGTCTCTTGGCAGAGGGGACTGGTCTAAAGCTTTAGGATTAAGTGGGTAAGTTTGGAATCCTATTCCTTGATTGGGGTCTTCCCTCTAGGGGAATTCTGAACTCTTGTCACTCACACACTCATACACACAGAGTCAGGATAGTGTTGGATTTGGGAAGAAAGTAAAGAAATTTGGACTGTTGTAGTCTGCTTTGAAAGAAACTGAAGGGATTTATTCTGCCCATTGACTTAAGTATTTATTGCTTTCTCTACCTGCTTGTCACTCTGTTAAATGCTGAGGATAGAGTGAAAGGCTTTGGGCCCCCTCAGGGAGCTTACTGTCTAGAAGATGAATTGGGCTTTAATCAAACAATTACATAAATAGTAATGATTGTATCTGGGTCGAGAAGATCCCTGGAGAAGGAAATGGCAACCTACTCCAGTATTCTTGCCTGGAACATCCCATGGACAGAGGAGCCTGGTGGGCTACAGTCCATGGGGTCTCAAGAGTTGTACACAACTGAGCAGCTCACACACACACACACACACACACGGATTGTATAATTACAACATGAGACAAATATTCTGAGGAGAAGAAACATGAGTCTCTGAAAGGATCTGGCAAAGGAAACTGACCTACAGTAGCAGTTCAGGAGGTTTTCCTGTGGTAGAGACATTTGATCCCAGATCCAAAAAATGAGTAGGGCTTCCCAGGTGGCTCAGTGGTAAAGAATCCCCCTGCCGATGCAAGAGATGTTGGTTAAGTCCCTGGATTAGGAAAATTCCCTGGAGGAGGAAATGGCAGCCCACTCCAGTGTTCTTGCCTGGAACATCCCATGGACAGAGGAGACTGGTGGGCTACAGTTGATGGGGTCGCAAAGAGCTGGACATGACTGAGCATGAGCATGAGTGAACAAGCTAAAAGATGAGTAGGGATTAACCAAGCATGTGTTTGTATGGGTGTGTGGGGTGAGGAGGGTATGATGAGAAGAACATTTCAGAGCCATGGATGAGCACATGCACAGGTAATGTGGCAGAAGGAGATGGGGTCTAGTCAATGAAGTGAAAGGAAGCTAGCATGTTGGAAGCACAGAGCCAGGGAAGAGGGAACCAAGATGAGTCTGAAGAAATAGGAAGAGCCAAACTATGCAGTGCCTTGAGGACTCTGCTAAAGAGTTTGGTCTCTATCCTAAGAGCAACAGAAAACCATTAAAAGGTTTTATTCAGGCAGGCAATACAACCGGAGTTTTATTTTTTTTTTAAGATCACAAAAGTATCTAGGTGGAGAATGTGGCATCAAGGGTGGAAGTGGGGAGACCAGATAAGAGGCTGGGGCAATAAGGCAAGTGAGAGAAAATGGTAGATGTGGTCCTGAATGGCCTAATCAAGGAACTTGCAGTCAGTGAATAAATCAGCAAGGAATTACTCGGCATGAATCATCAAAATATGCATGCTAGTTCTACTCATCATCTTGAAGGGAGATTCATCTTCAGGCTCCCACCTCTCTTTTTGGCAGCCCAGCTTCTGTCCAATAATCAAGAATTCCAATTTAATGGAGCTGAGTTAATAAGGTGTTACTTTATTAGAAGTATTAGCATTTAAGGATATCTGGAGAAAGAATTGATTCAAGTGCTGTTAACTAGTGTTTTCATATCGAACATTATTTCTCAATCTGTGATCCAAAAAAGTTAATGCCATAGAGTATCCTGGGGGTGGAGGAATGGGGAAGGGAGGCTTTATGAAAAATTTAATTCCTGGGCCCTACTTCAGATTCACAAAGCCAGAATTTTGTTGTGGGGCTCAGGAAAGGACATCCATGAACATTAAAGTTTGAGAACAGTAGTAGCATATGGAGGCCAATTTGGAGATTGAGTTTGAACAAGGAAAATACCTGTGACAGAGGAAAGGATGGGGCATTGCAGGTTGAAGTTGGTCCTAAGAAAATGTCAAGAAGTAGAATCAGCCAGCTGAATGCAAGGAAAAAGAGTAGTGAGTAGACTGACTTTGCTAGGATGCAGAAGCTTTGATGGGAACAATGAGAAATCACCTTTAGTAGGAGAAGGGAGAAGAGAAGGATTGTTGTTCAGTTGCTCAGTCGTGTCTGACTCTTTGAGACCCCATGGACTGCAGCACGTCAGACTTCGCTGTCCTTCACTATCTCCTGGAGGTTGCTCAAACTCATGTGCATTGAGTTGAAGATGCCATCCAACCATCTCATCTTCAGTCACCCCCTTCTTCTCATGCCCTCAATCTTTCTCAGCATCAGGGCCTGCCTGCCTAAGAAAGCAGTCTTATCAAACCTGAGAGACATTAAATGAAGGGATTTCTATGGTCCCAGAGTCACCAGATGAGATGCCTGTGGGACTTCAAACTTGGAATTTCCCTCTCCCATGAAATGGAGGGAATGTTAACATCACTTACTGTTCGCATAGCAACAATAGCCAACCTTACTGAGCTTGTACTATGTGTCAGGCATTTTGCAAAATATTGATATTTTAAATACATGGCATCACTTAATCCTCACAGCATCCCTATGAGTAGAAACTATGCTGTGCTATGCTTAGTCGCTCAGTCGTGTCCAACTCTTTGCAACCCCATGGACTGTAGCCCGCCAGGCTCCTCTGTCCATGGGATTCTCCAGGCAAGAATAGTGGAGTGGGTTGCCATGCCCTTCTCCAGGGGATATTTACAACCCAGGGATCAAACCCAGGTCTCCCACATTGTAGGCAGATTCTTTACTATCTGAGCCACCAAGAAAGCCCATGGTAGATACTGTAATGATCCCCATTCTATAGATGAAGAGACTGAGGCACAGAGAGGGAAAATACCTTGCTTAAGATCACATAGCTGATAAGTGGTTAAACCAGAATTCGAATCCAAGTCTTTCTCTCCAGATTGTACCTTTAGTTACAATGATGTGTTACTCACATTAGTTCTAACTTATTTAGAGGACTATAACATAGTCCTAAATAAGGGTGCCTTCCTTCTTTGGGACTTGATAATCATTATGTATGATGGGGGCTTGGCCCTGGAGGTCCAAAGACAATTCAGACCATAAGCAGGCTTGGCTAAGGCCTGGATAAGCACACCATCTCATGCAGAGTCCTTCACATCTTGCTTCATAGATTGATGATGGTTCATAAAGAGGTAAATGTAGCTGTTGAGAATGAGCCTTTAGAAACCTTATAGCAATTTTACAGAGTACTGTTATGTCTGCTGATGTTCACCAAAAAAATGAGGGCTTTTATTTTATTTCACTATATTTTTTCTAGAAATTATTATTATATTTTATAAAAGTATCTATAGATTGGCAATTTAAAACAAATCAAACAAAATCGTGGTTCTTCACTCCAGATGGTTTGTGATGTGTGGGTCTAGTGGATATAAAACAACTGTAAACAACTAACAATACTGAGGTATTCTCAAGCTCCGATGTGGGTGGGAGGCTGACTGGTAGAGCTGAACCTTTATTTTGACATGGCAGCCTCTTCTACTTTACAGAATCAACCACCTTGAGGATTATTATGACAGATTACAATGTGAAACAAGCCCTTTTCTGGTAGACATGTTCTTAGAGGTCATGCATTCAATTCTGGGCAATTACTGTCAGTTTAAACATTCAAGATGAAAGAAGGCAGTGTATAATTAATCAAGCAGAGGCACATAGATTCTAAGCAGTAAAGATTCGATGGGATAGTAGATAGAACAGAGGGAAGAGGGAAGGGAACCCTTGTCGTTTTCATTGATATTATCCCTAGAGCTTAGTTGTTCAGCCGTGTCCAACTCTTTGTGACCCCATGGACTGCAGCCCTCCAAGGCTTCTCTGTTCATGGGGATCTTCCAGGCAAGAATTACTGGAGTGGGTTGCCATTCCCTCCTCCAGAGATTATCCCTAGAGTCGTATGTTAAAGAATCTTAAACACTTCCAATTTTGCACTTTTGCTAAAAACAGAGCAAGACAGGGAAGAAAATGATGCAGTAGCATTAAATAAGTCCTCTTCCGGCACTGTTTATTTCCTCATTCATTCACCAAATATTTAATGTGTACCTATTACCTCCCTGCTTGGCACTTGTGGACACAAAGGTTACATCCCTGTCTTCAAGGAGGTCACAGTTTAGTAGGACAAACATGGAAGGAGTTATAAAAACCTTGATAAGTCATAAAAGCACAATAATTCTCAAAGAGCTATATGTTTCAGAATTAAGGTGGGAGAGAAATAATTTGAAAGGTCATATCAGTATTCTATCACCTTATACACAACAGAGATAAAATAAGCATATTGGCTGGGAAAAACTGAGAACAGGAGAAGGGGGTGACAGAGGATGAGGTGGTTGGATGCAATCATCGATTCAATGGACATGAGTTTGAGCAAAGTCTGGGAGATAGTGAAGGACAGGGAGGCCTGGTGTGCTGCTGTCTATGAGGTCTCAGGGAGTCAGACATGACTGAGAGAGTGAATAACAGCAACAAAAGACTGAAAATAAAGATCAGTAAAAGTTTGGCTGATGGGAAGAATAAGATGATGGTTATCCAAATTAGAAATCTGGATTCTCACTTGGGTGTGAATGTGTATTCCAGTGTCTTTGCAAGGAGCAGGGAAAAGGGGAGGAATGGCAGAACAGGCAAGACATTTACCCAAAAGAAGCATATTTTTACAAGTCAAGGGACTTCCCTGGTGGTCCAATGGTTAAGACGCCAAACCCCTAATGCAACAGACATGGGTTTGATCACTAGTTGGGGAATTAAGATCCCATTTGGCTTAGGCACGTGAGATGGTTGGATGACATCACTGGACTCAATGGACATGAGTCTGAGCAAGCTCCGGGAGATGGTGAAGGACAGGGAGGCCTGGCATGCTGCAGTCCACAGGGTCGCAAAGAATCAGATATGACTGACTCAACAACAACAACAACAACAACAATGCCTTAGGTGCAGCAAAAAAAAAAAAAAAAAAAAAAAATCAAGAAATGCTTCTGAGTTTAGGTGTAAAGAGAGACTATGGAAACTATGGAGGCTAAAACACTCCCTGGGGTGGAGGGAAGGAGACATACAGAAATGATGCATGTTGAGTCCTGAACATTCAGTAAGCAGGCAGAGTGTAAGAAGTAAGCAAGCAAGGCAGGGGAAGGCCCCCTTCTGCGGTGCATGGCTGTCCCCCTACCTCCTTGGCAGTTAAAGGAGAGCATGTGTAACCTAGAGCAACAATGGCGCTGAAAGTCACTACCTTTGAGGAATCTGGCATGTAGCACCATTGGTGCTAGGAACTCTGGCTTTCAAAGTCCGTGTGTGTGTGTGTGTTAGTCACTCAGTCATGTCTGACTATTTGTGAGCCCATGGACTGTCCCCCACCAGGCTCCTCTGCCCATGGAATTCTCCAGGCAGGAATACCGGAGTAGGTAGCCATTCCCTTCTCCACGGGATCTTCCCAACCCAGGGATCGAACCTGGGTCACCTGCATTGCAGGCAGATTCTTTACCATCTGAGCCACCAGGGAAGCCCTTTCACAAACAGAGCATGATAACCTGCATAGACCTCCCAGATCTGTTGTGAGGCTCTAAGAAGATGCCAGAGTATTCTGTTAACTCTTAGGGAGTATGTGCTTGCGTGTTGACTCCCCTGGTACCCTCAAACCACAGTGAGGTTATCCAAAGCCCCAAGGATAAGCAAGATCACTGTTGTAGAAGGCACTAAGCCCCTCAGAAAGTTAGTATTTGGAAATATTAATAATAATGATCTACATCGGCTTCAATGCAAAGAAATAGATAAAAACAATAGAATAGGAAGACTAGAGATCTCTTCAAGAAAATTAGAGATACCAAGGGAACATTTCATGCAAAGATGGGATCAATAAAGGACAGAAATAGTATGGACCTAACAGAAGCAGAAGATATTAAGAAGAGGTGGCAAGAATACACAGAAGAACTGTACAAAAAAGATCTTCACAACCCAGAAAATCATGATGGTGTGATCACCCACACTCACCTAGAGCTAGACATCCTGGAATGTGAAGTCAAGTGGGCCTTAGGAAGCATGACTACAAACAAAGCTAGTGGACGTGATGGAATTCCAGTTGAGCTATTCCAAATCCTTAAAAATGATGCTGTAAAAGTGCTGCACTCAATATGTCAACAAATTTGGAAAACTCAGCAGTGGCCACAGGACTGGAAAAGTTCAGTTTTCATTCCAGTCCCTAAGAAACACAATGCCAAAGAATGCCCAAACTATGCACAATTGCACTCATCTCACATGCTAGAAAAGTAATGCTCAAAATTCTCCAAGTCAGGCTTCAGCAATACATGAACCATGAACATCCAGATGTTCAAGCTGGTTTTAGAAAAGGCAGAGGAAGCAGAGATCAAAGTGCCAACATCTGCTGGATGATCGAAAAAGCAAGAGAGTTCCAGAAAGACATCTACTTCTGCTTTATTGACTATGCCAAAGCCTCTGACTGTGTGGATCACAATAAACTGTGGAAAATTCTGAAGGAGATGGGAATACCAGATCACCTGACCTGCCTCTTGAGAAACCTATATGTAGGCCAAGAAGCAACAGTTAGAACTCGACATGGAACAACAGATTGGTTCCAAATAGGAAAGGGAGTATGTCAAGGATGTATATTGTCACCATGCTTATTTAACTTATATGCAGAGTACATCATGAGAAACGCTGGGCTGGATGAAGCACAAGCGAGAATCAAGACTGCCGGGAAAAATATCAATAACCTCAGATATGCAGATGACACCACCTTTAAGGCAGAAAGTAAAGAAGAACTAAAGAGCTTCTTGATGAAAGTGAAAGAGGAGAGTGAAAAAGTTGGCTTAAAGCTCAACATTCAGAAAACTAAGATCATGGCATCCGGTCACATCACTTCATGGCAAATAGATGGGGAAACAGTGGAAACAGTGACTGACTTTATTTTTTGGGGGGCTCCAAAATCACTGCAGATGGTGATTGCAGCCATGAAATTAAAAGACGCTTACTCCTTGGAAGGAAAGTTATGACCAACCTAAACAGTATATTAAAAAGCAAAGACATTACTTTGCCAACAGAGGTCCATCTAATCAAGGCTATGGTTTTTTCAGTAGTCATGTATGGATGTGAGTTAGACTATAAAGAAAGCTGAGCGCCGAAGAATTGATGCTTTTGAACTGTGGTGCTGGAGAAGACTCTTGAGAGTCCCTTGGACTACAAGGAGATCTAACCAGTCCATCCTAAAGGAGATCAGTCCTGGGTGTTCATTGGAAGGACTGATGTTGAAGCTGAAACTCCAATACTTTGGCCACCTGATGCGAAGAGCTGACTCATTTGAAAAGACCCTGATGCTGTGAAAGATTGAGGGCAGAAGGAGAAGGGAATGACAGAGGATGAGATGGTTGGATGGTATCACCGACTCAATGGACATGGATTTGGGCAGACTCCTGCAGTTGGTGATGGATAGGGAGGCCTGGTGTGCTGCGGTTCATGGGATCGCAAAGAGTCAGACACGACTGAGTGACTGAACTGAACTGAACTGAACATCTGCTTCTTTCTGATAATTCCTTTTTTTCAAGGCTTGACATCAAGAAAGCCCACACACCATGCCCTCTATTGTTGAAATTGGGCTGCACTGCCATGTGCATAACTTCCAAGCATTCTGTTTCCAATTCAAAAGCAGTGAGTTGTGTGTTTGTTGTTTTAACTTCAATGAAAAAAAAAACTTCCTGCCAAAATCTGCCGACAGAGACTTACATAAATATCATGTATATACCATGCTCATCATCTCCTTTTGTTTGAGACCATGTATCCAATATCAGATCATGATGAGCTATTGGTCACATCTGGCAGAACCCTTAGGAGACTTTGAGATTGGAATCTCTGGTGGAGCAGAGCTGACTGAAGGCACAAGATGAAGAGTGTAGTTTTTCTGAAAGTGAAATAATGGGATGAAAACTCTCAGCCAAATGTCTTCGAGTGCTCATGGTCCCTTACAACACAATTCCATTTCGTTGGCTTGAAAAGGCTGTACATATCGCTAGGGTCTCCTCTCGATCAGTGGGCTCAGACCTGAATCAGATAAAAAGCCAAAACCAGGCCTGACCCAGCCAGTCCCATCAAGGACAAAAGTGGGCAAGCCCAAGGCAGGGAGGGGTGGACAAAGGTACCAAGGAGCAGGAAGAAATGTTACACATCACCTTACATACCACTGCTTTTCCTACTCCTGGTACTTCCTGGAGTGGTATACGGATGAATTCATAGTAATTGTTAGCAATGGCAGCCAGCAGGTTTGTTCTGAACCATAACCAGGAATTAAGTAAAGAATCTGCCTTCAATGCAGGAGACCTGGGTTCAGGAAAGATCCCTTGGAGAAGGGAACGGCTATCCACTCCAGTATTTTGGCCTGGGGAATTCCATGGACCATATAGTCCATGGGGTCACAAAGAGTCAGACATGAATGAGCTAACTTTCACATCAAGCAAAGTGACCTCTGTGTAACTCAACTAGGCTTTCCCCATCACAAGCCCTGTCGTGGCCTTCCCAGCTGTCCAGGCTTCAACCCATTCCCCCCTCTCCATATTCTCTTGTCCTGTTCCTGAGTGCCTTGCCCAATTAAGTTCTTGTCTGGTCAATTTATTAGAGTTAAAACATGAATCACTGCTAAAGGCTTTACTTCTGAATGTGGGCTTTCTATCTTCAAAGAAAGAAGTAAATAGAGCAGCAATTAGGTGTTGCAGGTAAAGTGATGATCTACTTCTGGATTCCTCCTTGTATATTGATGGATAATATGGGCAATAGGGTGGAATTATAGCATGGAATTTTCCACTGTGATTCAGAAGTACAATATAGACCATGGTGATATATTTTGCCTTTATCTCAGACCAAGAGAACTGAGGGAGTTAGACACTACAATTTAATATACCAAGATTAAAGCAATTATTGTAAATTAGCTTAATCATTCCTCCATATGCCTTCAGAAGCAGGGTTTTCTTTTTTATATTCTATCGTCACTACCAAAGAAATGGAGGCTTGTAAATACAGATAAACTTAATTTTTAAAGAGTTTTCTGTGCTCAAAGTTTCTGATGCTTTTAATTAAAAATTTCCTCATTATATATCAGAAAGTGTGTTGAGGCAATGTGAGACACCACGAGAGCATGAATGAAATATGGGAAGCAAATGATGGTGAACATGTAGCTGTCTTTTCATTTCATCCAAATATATTTTATTCTAAAGACAGCAAGATCTACTCTTAGCATGGCCTCTAACTGACTCTGGAGCTCCTCAAGGCCAGAGAAGAGGGAGCAGCTTAAATGATTTTCTCCCTCTTAAACCATAGATTTTAGACTTGCGTTTCTGGAACACTCGAGCAAGAAATCACTAAGGGAGTACTCCAGAAGATGGAGCGCAGTGCTTTTCAAGCTTTAATGTGCACACGAATCACCTGAGAATATGTTAAAATGCAGATTCTGGTTCAGCAGTCTGGAGTGATGCCCAGAGTACTTTACTTCTAACAAGTTCCCTTGTGATATTGATGCTGCTTGTCCATAAAACATATTTTGAGTTGCAAGGAACATTCTAGATACAGAGTCTAGATACTGAGCCCCCTTTGACTTAGAGCAGTGCACATGTGATGAAGCAGTGGAAAAGTAGTGCAGTTCTCTCTGGACCAAGTAGAGGGCAGAAGAAACACAGGGGAGGCAGATATGAGAGTGATGACACTCATGTTCCCCAGGGGTTCAAATAGATGAGTTTCAAGCATTACATACCAGAAGGGCAGTTGCTTTCTCAGGCTAAAACAGGAACTATGCCTAGTGGCGAAGAGCCTGTGTTCTGAAGTCATATTCCCTGGGTTTAGTTTTCACCCCTGTCACTTCTAATGGAGATCTTGATCATGCCACCTTACCTCCTTGAGCTTGAGTTTACTTGTCTATAAAATTTGAGCAATAGAATCTATCTCAGGATGGATGTGAGGGTTAGATGAAATAAAGAACATAAAGCTGGAGAATAGCACCTGCTATAGAGCGCTTAATAAGTGGTAGCTATTGTCATGCCTTCCATCTTTGAGCTGATCGCATTTAAGTACCACTGGGCTTTATTGAAGCGTTAGTCAGCCATGGCAGTGCCATAGCTGCTTTTGATGTGACTCTCAAAGCAGCTTCAATTGTTTGAGACTTAAGAAAAGTTGGTGATTTCAGATTTAAATAAATGGGATTCTAGACAAAAGCATGAAAATGGGAAGAAAAACTCCCTGCAGGAACTATGCTTATTTTGTTCTTTGACCCTTGTTGCTGCCTCTGCCTACAAATTCTCTGACTTGAGAATCACTTGAATAAAGAAAGAATGATTTAAAAATAAAATAGATTTGAGAAACAAACTCTTCTGTTTCTGGGAAAAAAAAAAAAAAAAAGGAAATGTAGAATTGGGGCAGCTATCATGCAGCCTGGGCCAGGCCAGGCCCAAGAGAAGGGAAGGGAGGAAAGAAGGTCTGAAGAAAGAGGTTCCCAAGTCCATCAACTATACACAGAACATCACTGAGTTGTAGTCACTTTCCTGGGGGTGAATAAGGGCTTTAGACAGAATTCCTGGGTTATGGTCTAGTTGGGAAGATATTGGAGTAAAATACACATGCCTATGCAAACAGATGGATAAACATACATGTCAACCTGTAGCAAAGCTTCAGTGAGGACACCTGTTGGTTAATATAAAGCCTGTGTTTCTAGGGAGTAGAGATTAGTCGGGAAGGGAAGATTGGGTCTGACTGTGAAAGTGCTTGAATATGAAAGATATCCTGTGGGCAATTAGAAGTCAATGGTATTTTGATGGGGGTGGGGTACCATATGGAAAAGAGCATTTTAGAAAGATTAATCTGGTAACAGTTTGAGCAATTTATTTTAATAAACACTTACTGAATATCATGTATAGCCCCTGATGTGAAGATCTGACTCATTAGTAAAGACCTTGATGCTGGGAAAAATTGAGGGCAGAAGGAGAAGGGAGTGACAGAGGATGAGATGGTTGAATGGCATCATCGACTCAATGGACATGAGTTTGAGCAAGCTCTGGGATGTAGAGAAGAACAGGGAAGCCTGGCGTGCTAGTCCCTGGGGTCACAAAGAATCAGATATGACTGAGAGACTGAACAATGACAAAAATGTATAGCACCAGGGTCCAAAATGCAGAGCTATACAGGAATAGAGAAAAAAATTCCATATCCTCTGAGAATTAAAAGTCTTGTCAGTGAAGCAGATATACTTTATATATTAGTATGGAATGATTTCCAAAATAGAGTATTACATACAAAGAGGTAAGGTATAGAACAGTATGTTTAAAACGTGCTACCATTTGTTAAGTAAGAATGGAGGGAAATCATGTATGTTTATATATATGTCTGTATACATATATGATTTATACAAGATGTGTATGTATAAGATTTATGCAAGGATACACAAAACTCTAATTACATTGATCGCTTCTAGGGGAGAGAATTAGGGTGGTTAGTTGGTAGGGGTGTCAATTGTATGCATATCCTTTGGCACCCTTTGAGTTTTAGAAATAAATGAATATTACCTACTTGCATTAACATTTTTTAAATAAAATAATGTGTATGGGAGTATGGGAAGGAAAAGATGAATTCCAGCTGGAAAATCTGAGAAGACTTCTGAGAGCATGTGGGCTATGAAGCTGCGTCATTGGAAAGTATCATTTCTACAGGTGATTTGAGGTTTGAGTGGAAGGTATTTCAAGCAGAGGACAGAGCTTGCCTTGAGCCATGAGGTAGGGGATAGATTTGCACTGGTCCATACAGTGGCCACCAACCATATGTGACTACTGAACAGTTGAAATATGGCTAGTGTATGTGAGATGTGCTATACGTGTAAAATACTTAAGGGTTTCTTGGTAAGGAAATACTCAAGACATGGTAAGGAAAAAGAATGTAAAGTTTTTCATTAATAATTTTTTGATTATATAATAAAAGGATAGTATTTTGGATATATTAGGTTAAGTTAAATATATTAAAAAGGATGTCACTTGTTTCTATTTACTTTTTATAAGTGTATCTACTAGATTATGTAAAATTACATCTGTGAGTTACATTAGATGTTTGCTAAACAGTGCTAATCTAGATAATGGAGATTTTTAGAGAGTGTTGAACTAGGTTAGTGTGGTTACAGCAGAGGGTATACAGGTAAGAATGAGTGGGAAGTTTGGAAGAAGTGCCCCAGGCCAAATTGTGGAGGGCATTGGCTGCTCAGCTAAAGAGATTGGACTTTATTATTATTATTATTATTTAATCTGGCTGTGTTGCAGCCAGGTTTTCTTAGTTTGCGGCTTAATTTGCAGATTTTTTAGTTGCGGCTTGCAGGATCTTCATTCTATCATGTGGGATCTTTTGTTGTGGCCTGTGGGCTCTCTAGTTGTGGCGCACAGGTTCTGGAACATATGAGCTTCAGTAGTTGTGGCACGGAAGCTTAGTTGCTCTGTGGGCATGTGGAATCCTTTTTCCCCGACCAGAGATCAAACTCGTGTCTCCTGCATGGCAAGGCAGATTCTTAACCACTGGACCACCAGGGAAGTCCTCCTGGACTTTAATTTTGTATTCACTGGTGAGCCTTTGAAGGGCTTGGAGTGGAAAAATTTGATGATCAAATGACTGCTTCGAACAGGGGTGAAAGTATAGGCAGGAAGAATAGTCATGACAGTAACAGGGAGTGAGGTACTAAGGTCTGGGCTTAGGTGGTAGCTTTGAAACCAGAAAGACAGCCACATAAACTGTATTACAAAGGGAGAATTGATAGAACTGAGTGGAGGTGTAGATGTTAGAGACAACATGAAGTTTTGCATCTGGTGATTAGAAGCATGTCAGTGCATGTAATAAACATAATGAAGCCTGGAAAGGGAGCTGGATGGGAGTTGCCTGAGAGAGAAGATGATTTTTGCCATAGTGAGCTTGAGGTGGCTGACTGAAATGTAGCAGTGAGGGTATGAAAGAAACAGATTTTGGGGTCTTAGTAGAGCTGATCAAAGCAATCAAATAATTATAATAATGATTAGTATTTGTATGGCATTATGATACACACAATGCTCTCACATGGATTATTTTACATAACCCTTACAATAGTCAGAGGCTCAAAGAATTTAAGTTTCTTGGCCAGGATCACACAGTTTGTTAGTGACCAAGGTAGCATGCCGAAACTTGCTTTCTATCACTGTGCTTGAAATAAATTGCCAGGAGAAAATGCAGAGAAAACCCTGGACTCTATAGATTATACAATTTCAGTTCCCCCAAGCTACTGCCTAAACTGAGGGGTAGACCCAACCCTGGGAAAACTGTCTTAGGTTCCCTTCAGTTGTTTTAAACATCCTTTTTAGAAATGAGGAAGCTGATACCCTGGAAGTTAAGTAAAATGTCAAAAATCTCTGTTAGTAAAGGGGAGAGGTGGAACTCAGACAAGCGCTATGGTACACAGTGTGATTGTTTCCAGGTATTAATATTTCCTCCCTGTTAGAGAGAGTGTCCCTGTCTCCTGTCATGAACCTTGCCAAACTAATGTGGGCTTGGTCATAGAACTTGCTTTGGCCCGTGGAACATGGGCCAAAGTGACCTCTGTCACCTATAATCAGAATCTTTAACAGCCATGACATGGTTCAGTCTTTTGTGCTCTCTTCCCTCTATAGTAAGAATGGTATGTCCCAAAGAAGGACTCCTCCTTTAGTTGAGATCCTGTAATAAAGAAGGTGTATGGAGGAAGCAGATGACCTGTAGCAGCTGCAGGGCCCTTTGCTATGGTATTTGAGCTTGAGGGATTGTTTATAACTGTAGTACAAACTAGCCTAAGCTGACTTTGTGCTTTGTTGCCATTACACTGACTCTACACATATGCTTACTTTTCAACTGGTTAACTTGTCATCCTTTCAGTCTTCAATTAAATGTCACTTTTTCCAAGACTTTTCTTGACCACACAGTCTAATTTAGGCTCCCCTCCTAAACATAAATCATTATTTTCTTTTATAGTATCTGCATTCTTTCCTTCTTAGGCATTTAATGCAATTGTCATAGGCATCATAGATTTGCTTATCATTGTCATGTTCCACTTGACTGTAAGCTCATGAAGACCTGAATCCCATCTATTTTTGCTCACTATTACAAAGCACTTGTCACACAGTAGTTGCTCAATGGATATTTGTGGAATAAGTGATGAACTAATGAATAGCTTATTGTTATCCTCGTTGTTGGATCATAAACTGAAAAGGCAGGGGGATGCTGTGATTAGCAGAGATAAAGCTCCTAAAAAAACTCCTGGGTGAAAAGATCAGCAACTCTTTTTTTTATCCTTCTCTTTTAAGGAAACTTTGAAAGCACTAGCATGTTTCAAAACCCTTAAAAACAGATTCACTTGCCAACAGACCTGTGGCCTGGCAGGCTTCCTGCCTAATACCAGGGAAGCCTGTGGAAGCCCACAGAAAAACTAGAAGAGCTCCTTTGAAAGAAAAGAGGACTGTTGCCATAGAATGCTTAGTCATGGAGAGTAAAAAAAAAAAAGTCACCTGCCCTTCTCCTTCTGAGTGGTTGTTGCAATTTAGTGAGAAGTGGAAAAGAGGGGGAGAGAAAGAGAGTGGGAAATAGAAATTATGGGCTGGGTATAGTGGCTGCTTTTCTGGTCCAAAGCAAAGGAAAAAATTAGACCTACTTCCCTTCACTTTCATCTGCCAAGTAACCACTTAAGAGGTGGCTCTGGACTGTATCCCACCAAGCTGGCAATCAAGAGTTTGAAGACTTTGTGTAAAACTGCCAGCCTCTTCACGACAGGGACATACATACATGCTCAGGTGGTAGGAGGGAGGAGGAAGCAACAGTTCTGTATTTTACCTCATGAATGCTCTTGTCTTGAGAAACTCATGAGGTCCCACAGCTTGAGTTATGGATACATGCAATGAAGGTTGAGGCTACAGTTTCAGTGGGTGGAGTCAATGACCCTTTCCTCCCAGGATGCCCATTAATCCTCTGACCCTAATGGTCCTGCCTTCTGTGACTCCAGAACACAGAGCCAGGGTAGGTTACTTAGGCAGCACAGGAGAAGGAACGCTTATGGGGATATACTGCATTTTTAAAAAGTAAAATAAATGTAATAAAAAGCATGCAGCATAATTGCCATGACTTATACCCCATGACATTTGATAATAACAAGGTTGGTACATTACAAATAAGTTCCACATTTACAACTCTGCCTTGATATTTACACTTATTAAATTGTTTAGGGAGGTGGCTCCTGGCTGCTGGAAGCCCATATATAAAACATATTAGCATAATTGGAGTACAGCCAAATCCCCCAGTGTACATTGCAGATACTTGTTAAAAGCTTGACCTTGGAGGGAAAGCCATCCTCCTTGTCTTCCATCAGTCATCAGCTCCTGAAAGTGTTCCTCTGAAATCTACTTCCTGTCATCCACATTTGGGGGAGCTTGTCCTTGATGCTGACCTTAGGCAGGCCCTCAGTTCCCAGGACAATGATGAAGGCTGAGTTCTCACCTGGATGAGGAAATTAGTTATGGTAGTTTCTATGATTTTCTATTACCTGTACCAAACATTCCTTTTCATTTGTTTAATTTACTGAGAGTTGACACTATACATTAATTCATTGAGAAATTGCTTTGTGTAAAGGCCCAGAGATGAATGAGACAGTATGGCCATCAAGAAACTTACACTTTAGTCAAGGACACAGACAACTAACTCTAGTAGAAGGCAGAATGAAATAAAGGCCATAATAGGAGTATGAGCAAACTGCTGTGGGAGCATAGATAACACAATTTATTTTAACGAGGAAGGGAGAACTAAGGAAGGCTTCAGAAAGGCAGTACTGGTACTTGAAGGATTAATAGAAAAAGGGTGAGGTTTGGCAATGAGGTCATACCAGTCAGAGTAAATTGCATGTACATAAAATGGCATGAATGAAAATACACATTTGGGGATGTAATCATATGTTTGTTTGTTTAACATTGGCAAGCTCCAATGATAAATCCAGTGTAGCATGGCTGGAGGGATGGTGAAAGGGCTTGAAAGTTACATTTGAGTCTGTTCCCGGAAACTTTGACACCTATAATAGTTTTGTTAATTAAAGGGAACAATCGAATTTTTTGAAGTGGATCAAGAATGGCATTTTAGGAAGCAATCTCTAGCAATGTGAAGGATGAGTTGAAGAGGTAAAAGACCAAAAACAGGGAGACCAACGTCTATGCCTGACTAGATATTGTGGGAATGGAAATAACACAAAGATGTTTCTGGTGTTTCTAGCCTTAAAGACTGGGAGAAGTGTATTACCCATAATGAGAAGGCCAGCCTGGAGAAAAGGATAACCTTGCTGGAGGAGAACATATTTGGTTGGGAATATACTGAACTTTGGGGCTTCCTCAGTGACTCAGTGATAAAGAATCCACCTGTCAGTGCAGGAGACACAGGTTCAAAGATCCCCTGGAGGAGGAAATGGCAACCCACTCCAGTATTTTTGCCTGGAGATTTCCATGGACAGAGGAGCCTGGCAGGCTACAGTCCATGGGGTTGCAAAGAGTTGGATATGACTGAGCACATACATACAACATATTGAGTTTAGTATGTGAGTTATCTTTTAAAGAGGGAAGGTGGTTCTGGGGTTCTGATGAGATTTCAGCCATCTGCTCGTGGGAAATTGTCAAAGTCATGGATATGGCTACCACAACCCTGATTGTGGGAGAATACAAATGAACACTGGAGCTACTGCCTATATTTAGCATTCATGTGAAGACAGCACTAATAAACAGGAAGGAAGAATTTTCTGAGTGGTGGGAGAAGACAAACCTAGGTGGACCTTGTGCCAAACTGAGGAAAAGTAAGTAGGATGAGGATAAACGGAAATTCATAGGATTTGGCAATGAGGTGATCAATGGTAGCCTTGAAGGAGAGAGATTCATGGGAAGGTTGCTGTTGTGGTTTAATCAGATAGAGGAAACTTCAGGATGCTCATAGACTAAGGAAATGAGATGATGGAATAGTGGATGTGAAAAGTGAAAGTCCTTTCAAAAGTACAAAACACCACACAATACAAGGTCACAGCAAGTCAGCTTTTTATCCCAGATGCTCTGGAGTTGAAAGGTCATTGATATTTAACAGATGCTTTGATTTTTATCATTATTTTGAGTTCTGCTAAGGGGGCCTTATTCCTGACCCCTTTCATCTCATTTCCTCCCTTGCTCCCGCCCCCCCCAGCACCACCATAGCTGGGTAAATAGCTCATTACTTGATTTTTGTCAGCAGGTCTAGGTGACAGCTATTATATGTCATAGGTTATATGTCTTTATATATATATATTATATATATGTATCAATTATATGTCATAGATATGTCACTCAGTTATTATATGTCATATATTTCTAAAAAGTGTTCAAAGAAGAAATTCATAGTATTTGGTTATTTTCGATGTAATTCCCACTGTGATATTCAGGTTCTTAGAGGAAAACAAAGGGACAGTAACACAAGATGTTTGTGGGGTGAAGGTGAGATGAGGCAGATTCAAAAACCAGGTCCCCTTCTAGAACAAAACAAAAATTAGCTAAAATAAAAGCCATTCAGTGTCACATGTACCCAGCAGTTGAATGTATTCAGGAGGGAAGTCCTGATTCTTGGAGTAGAAAGGTATTTAGCACAAAGGGAATAGACCTGAGTAGAGTTTAAAAGACTGAGAGATTCCTGAGAAAACAGTAGAATTTGCTGTTCTTTAAGCAAGTAATCGTTGTTCAAGAAATTCTTAAATGTATGACTTAAAATATTAACCAGATACTTAAGAAGTCCTAACTATGAACTAATTAAAGCTTTTCCCATAAATTATACTTCATTCAAATGCCTTTCTTTCCCATAAGAGACCAAAACTGAATCAAGATATTTTCATATTCACTCAATTTTTGTCAGTTTTTCCTTTCTTTGAACAGTCATTCAATGTTTTGACTTTCAGTATTATTGAGAAGAAAAGAGAAGGGGTTGGAAAGGGGAAAAGAAGGGAAGAAAAGAACATAGCCTGGAGAGCTTACCCTGGTCCTTGTTAACATAATCCCTGTAAGGTCACTAAATATGTCCTTGTGTGGAATTGTTTTTTTTTTTCCCTTTCTGCTCTATGTCTTCATGACTTGATGCTACTTGTATGTGAGGTTTGTATGAGCCATTCACCACCACCAATAATGGGGTCAGAGCTGTAGCTGTGCATATCCGTGGTATCACTGCAAAGATGAGCTTTTCTTCTTGTGTCAATTTTTGTTGTTGTTCTTGAAAGTACACTCAAGTACTTTTACTTGGGCCTGAAATCTTGGTGTCAGATTTGATATTTCTTCTGCTTATACCCTCAACATCTAATTGATTGCCAGTTATTGAGATGATATTTGGGTCTGTCCCACTGATGTTATCCTAGTTCGAACTCATTAATTATCAAAAGTATTATTGCAAAAAGTGTTTTTCCAATTGCCTCCAACAAAGTTGGGCTTATGTAACCTCTTCCTGCTGTCTTACACACAGCTTCCAGCACCATCTTCCTGAAGTGCTCTGTGTTATTTCTTTCCTCAAAGAAGTGAAGTGTTAGTTGCTCAGCTGTGTCCGACTCTCAGCGACCCCATGGACTGTAGCCTGCCAGGCTTCTCTGTTCATGGAATTCTCCAAGCAAGAATTCTGGAGTGGGTTGCCATCCCTTCTCCAGGGGATCTTCCCAATCTCTCAGTATTTCCTGACATTTATAAAATCAAGCGTAAACCACAAAACCACTGCTGCCTTTCATGGACCTTACACTCTATCCAACCTGAATTGTTCCACATTCTTTACATTTGCACACCAAAGCTTGTACTTCTGTTCAGGCTTTCTCTCCTTCCTCAAAAAAAAAAAAAAAAAATTTAAGTTATTTAGCAAAGTAGAGAAGTTGAAGTTTATTATTAATATTTCTAATAATATGATAAGAGCTCCTGTGCTTTGCTCATACATATGAGAATAGGGCCTGTATCTGTCCAATTCACTGTTATAGTCTCAGAGCCTAGCACTGTGGTTGGCACACAGGAGGTGCTCATTAAATTTTGACTGAATGAATAAAAAGTTGACAAGTCCAAATCTACTTACCTTTTAAATTTCACTTCAAATGCCACCAGTGCCCAAAAGTCTATGCTGATACCTGCTTTCCACCCCAATACCCACCTCACTTCATCTCTCTATAACATTGTTTTTTTCTGAACTCCCCTAGGCCTTATCTGTACCACTCTTAAGACACTGATTGCTTTTTTTCCATCTTGAATTCCAGTTCTTTTTGTACATGTCCCATCTCCCACTAGACTGTGAGATCCCTGAAGGCAGAGCTGTGTGTTTAACTCATAACTGTGTCCTGAAAAGCAGTGTCCATTGAATGGGCACTTGATGATTAGGATAGCCACACTGGAACCTTTAGCGAAGTAGAGAAGTTGAAGATTTAGTATTAATATTTATAATAATATGATAAGAGCTCTTGTGCTTTACTCGTACACATCAAAAGGTGAAAATATTGTCTGCACCTCAGCCAAAATATAGGTAAGAATGCTGGCTGAACTTCTATTAGCCAAGATATAAGGTCATCATGGCTAAAGTCTGAATTCTGGCTAATCTCCAAGAACTAGGAACAAAGTCATAATTTGTACATTTCATGAATTTGTAAGTTGTTTTTCCCTGAAATGAATACTAACTATAATAATATTTTATTTGTGGCTATTGGAACTCTAGACATCTAAATAAATTGTCTGTAAATGGGCTCTTTGGCTATTGCTTTCTTTTTACTATAAATTAAAATTACATACCAGTTACATGCATTGCATATATATTAATTTCCAGGTTTCCACTTTCCTCTGAGCCCAAATTCCCCTAGTTGTGGATACTCAGGTTTTCAGATTCCCTACAAAGGAGTTTGCCTACTTGGGTCAATGCAGGAGAAAAAACCAATATATTTGAGTCCTGGGGGAAACCATTCCAAGGGAAACAATGATCTTGCCAGGTACTTTGGACCATATCATTTATAGACCTGGTTATTACCTTGCCCAACCATTCATCTTCAAGTCAGCCCACCTACGATGAGAGATTCTTTTGAAAGCCCTCTGGAGAATAATTATTTACAATTCTTTATTTCTAATTCCAGATTTTTACCCCTCTGAGCATTTGAAGTCCATTTACTTTCATTGTATAATAAAGGTTAAAAACCCTCTGTAGAAACAGTTTCTCTGGAGGATGTAAATCACCCTTCTGACTTTTCTGCACTTTTAAGGTGTGCAAACATCTCTCCACTACTCTGGCAAGAAGCAATCAAGAATACTTAGAGAAAATCTTATGATTCCCACAGTTATGTGTGTCTTTGAATATATCCCATGATGTCTACCTGACCAGGTCCTTATAGAAATACTTTGGTACTTTTGTTAAGTTGAAGCTTCCCCTTCTGGAGTATTCTTCTTACATCCTGCCCTTATACTTCAGTTGGCACCTTTTCACCCATCCTTGATATTAATTGTCATAGGCAGTAAAACATTTAATGCAATCTTAGCTTTATTGAATAAGTAAGTATGCATTACAGATAGATTGCAAGTCATTCTTGGTCCTGCAAAGAGACAGGCATTTATTCTGAGGCAAAACGAGAACATGAATCCATAGTTCTGCTACTGAAATACTTCTTCTGAATGTCTTGGTATGGGTACAATCTCCCTCAATATCCATTCAAATAGGCTTTGCTGTCACCTCTCCTTTCAGTTAAGGGATTCACAATATCTAAAATAAACTTGTAAAGAACACTTCTGTATCAGAGGTAGCTTTATACCTACATTATTAATCATAGAAAATATTTGGTCAAAGACTCCATAAAAGGGGCAGAAAAGATACACTATAGCTCATAGTTGGAACCAATTATTTTTTCAAGCTAATTTGCTGTAGTAAGTATCAACTGAATTTTAGAATACACTGTTCAGCCATTTAACATCAAAGCATGCAGCAGCCTGTGCGTACAATGGCTTTTAGAGACAACACTGAGTTTGACTTGAGCACCAAGGATGCATTTTAAAAAGTGAAAATTACATTTTTGTGCAATAACTAGTGTTGTGAGTTGAATGGTGACTCCCCAAAGATATGTCCACATCCCAATTCTTAGAACCTTTGATGTTAACTTATTTGGGAAAAGGGTCTTCACAGATGTCATTAAGTGAAGGATCTTGAGATGAGGAGATTATGTATAAGCTGATGAGCCTTAAATGCCTTCATAAATATCTTTATAAGAAAGTGGTAGAGGTAGATTAGATATACAGAGGGAGAGGTGATATGAAGATAGAGAAGAGAGAGGCTTGGTCACAAGTCGAGGAATGATGACAGTCACAAACTGGGAGAAGCAAGGAAGGTTTCTCCTAGAAGCTCCAGAGGGAGTACAGCCCTGCCAAGACCTCAATTTAGGACTTCTGGCCTCTCAAACAGTAAGAGAGTAAATGCCTGTTGTTTTAAGTGATCACATTTGGAATATTCTGTTACAGCAACCACAGCAAGAAAATACAGATTTGGGTACCAGGAAGTCGGGGACCGCTATAACAATACTTAAAAATGTAGAAGTGTCTTTGGAATTACATCATGTGTAGAGGTGGGAAGAATACTGATGTATATGATAGAAAAAGCATAGCTTGCTTTAAACAGACTGTTGGGAAGAATATGAATGTTAAAGGTGCTTCTCATGAGGGCTCAGAAGGAACTGAAGAACATTTTATTGAAAACTAGAGGAAAGATGATCTTTATTATATACTGGCAAAAAAAGCTTATCCAGATTGTCTCCAACCGTTTTGTGGAAAGATCTGTAAGTGACAAATTTGGGTATTCAGCTGAGGAAACGTGACAGCAAAGCATGGGAGGTATGGTCTAGTTTTTTCTTGAGCTTATAGTAAAATATAAGAGAAAAGGATAAATTGAAGAAAGAACTGGTAAGCAGAAAGGAACCAGCACTTGATAATTCAGGAAATTCTGCACCTATTCAGATTGCAAAAGATGCTAAAATGAAGAGATTCACTGTTAGGATAGTGGGCTCTGGAGATAAAGCCAAGACTAGGCAACCTTTGGCTATTGCTGTAGAGATTAGGCATTGACTCACTGATCCACTCATTCATCTTGATAAAAGCCAGGAATAGAGGTGGCATTATCTGGCAAAGATCTGTGAGGACTCTATTGCATCTCTATTAAATCAATATGATATTCATGAGGAGCCTACAAAGTTTTTTAAAAAGTTACACCAGCAGAAACAGTTCCATCTTGGTCCGAAAGGGACAGAGACAGGACAAAATGAGAGAAGGCTGTCAGATGACCAAAACTTTACAGGCCAGAAACAGGCTGATTAAGCTGTAAACAGGTACAACCCTTTGATAGAAAAGATCAACTCTAGGGCAGAGCTGCATACCTAAAGGGTGCAACCCCGAGACAAGAAGGATTATTGTCAAGCCTTGAAACCTAAGAGGATTCTGAGAACAGAACTGAAGCTCAGGCACTTGGCTGAGGTCACAAGACTTGCTCAGACCTGTGTCCTGTGCTGTGTGTATTCGCTCAGTCGTGTCTGACTCTTGGCGACCCCATGAACTGTAGCCCTGCAGGCTCCTCTGTCCATGGGATTCTCCAGGCAAGAATACTGGAGTGGGTTGCCATGCCGTCCTCCAGAAGATCTTCCCAACCAGGGATCAACCTTTCCAACCCAGGTCTCCCGCATTTACCATCTGAGCCACCAGGGAAAGGGATTCTGCCAGGCCAAATTCTGAAACTCATTAGGACAAGGAACTCCTTTCCATGTCTGTCCCATTTTCTTCCTTCTGGAATAGGAATGTCTATAACTATTATCATATGCCTATCCCATCCCCGCATTTTGGAAGCAGGAGCCTTGTTGAGGTCATGTTTCACTGATTCACAGATGCAAAGGAATTTTGCCCTAGGGTTTTGACCTGTTGCTGATTTAGATGATCTAGATAAGATTTGGGACTTTTGAACTGATGATGTTTGGATGAGAGTTTAAACTTTAGGTTTGGGACTTTGGGGAATATTAGGGTAGGATGAATATATTTTGCACAGGGGACAGACATAAATTTGAGGGTCCAGAAGGCAGACTACAGTGGGCTAAAGGTCACCTCCAAAAATATATGTCCATATCTTAATCCTCAGAACCTTTGAAAGTTACCTTATTTAGAATTAAATTTAGGCTCTTCATATAAAATTATCCTGGATCATCTCAGTGGGCTTGAAATTACAACAAAAGTGTCCTTATAAGAGAGGCATAGGGAGATTAAGTACACAGAGCAGAAGGTAATGTGAAGACAGAGCAGACAGAGAGATGTGGTCATAACCCAAGCAATGCCAGTAGCCACCCAAAGTTGGAAGAGACAAGGGAGGATTTTCCTCTAGAGCCTCTGAAGGGAGCATGGCCTTTGATTTTGGACATCTGGCCACAACAACCATGAGAGAATAAATTTCTGATGTTAGGTCACCTAGTTTGTGGTAATTTATTACAGCAGCTAAAGGAAACTAATGCAACTAGTAAACATTTTAAAGGGTTTTGCACTTTTAAAAAACACTCTGAAGAAAATCTGCATAAATTGTGTGTGTATGTGCTTAGTCGCTCAGTCGTGTCTGACTCTTTGCGACCCCATGGACTGTAGCCCGCCAGGCTCCTATGTCCATGGGATTTTCCAGGCAAGAGTACTGGAGTGGGAAGCCATTGCCTTCTCCAGGGGAGCAGGAGAAATTGAACCCAGGTCTCCTGTACTGCAGGTGAATTCTTTACCATCTGAGCTACCTGGGAAGCTCAGAGTGGTTTTGCTTTCAACCCTATGGACTGTAGCCCTCCAGGCTCCTCTGTCCATGGAATTCTCCAGGCAAGAGTACTGGAGTGGGCAGCCATTCCCTTCGCCAGGAGATCTTTCTGACCCAGGGATGGAACCCAGGTCTCTTGCACTGCAGGCAGATTCTTTATCATCTTAGCCACCAGGGAAGGCGCTTCTCAATTATGGCAGTAATAAACCCAATAAAAGATTTAGTATAATTTGGCTCTATACACTCTGTACTAAAAATATCATTATTTTTTTTCTGGTGATAATTTTCAACCCAAAACAAACTACAAATGGCTAGAGCAGGACCATTATAAATCTGGGAAGCAAACCCTTTAATTGAGTTATCAGAGCTTCATGAAAGACCCTGAAGGTTCTCAATGTTTGTGAAAAGTGTGTAGGATTACTCTAAATACAAATATATAATTTATCAATAACTGTACTTTTTTCCCCCCACAAACTAAAAAATAAGGCAAGTTCACATCTGGAAAAGGTGATATGCAACAGTATTTCTACCTTGACTAGCTTGATATATGGCATGGGAAATGTCCCTAAATATTAGTCAGGGTGAATATTTCAAAGTATCATTTTCCGACAGTCTGAAAAACTATCAAAAGACTCAAAGAAGCCATACAATGAAGATTTCAGAAAAGACTTTGTGAAGTTAAAAATATGTTAAGTATTTACATAAATTAGTAGAACCTAAGTGTTTGTTGTTGTTATTGTTAAGAAACAGCATGTGAAATTGATATATCCCTTAAACTTCTTTGTGTGTGTGTGTATGTGTGTGTCTTAAGACAGGATAAAATTGTAAAATCTCAGATCCTGTTACTGTTTTTGATTTCTCTATTGAAGCATCTTCAGAGCTTTGCAAAAGGATAAGACCTAAGTAAGAATGAACTGGAGGAAAAGGCAGCAGTTTGAATGACTATACATCTGTATAAAAGAAACTATGAGCTATTGGTCACTTGTTTTCATTATCTCAGGTAGTGATTTGCCAAGCCAGTCATTTGTTCTTTCTGAATATCTATAATGTGCTTTAGAGGAAGTAGAAATAGGATTTTCTATATAAGAAATATACACATAAGAAAACTTTTACAATAATCATAATCATCTGCATGTATTAGTCTTAAAATTATACTCCAGAGAAGTTACACTACATTCTTTCAATGCATTTAAAAAGTAATAGACAAGTTAAGTATGACTTTTCTTCTCTCATCTATTTAAGAAAAATGTAGGGCCTGGTTTTTCCTCCTAGAGTTGTTTTGGCAGCATTTAAATGATTTGTTAATATAATAAGGTAAGTTAAGTATGATGATGATTGAGAAGTTCAGTTAGTCACTGGGATATGGAATTACTGTGGCAGGATATATAAATATCTACACATATATAAAGTATATCATTTTTCTTCTTCATATCACCACAGCAGAATGGGAAAGGGGGAGGAAAGAGGCCGATAAGATAACTGACCTATCAGAGAGTTTTCTGCTGCCTCCTGCAGAGAGAAATCTTTTTCCTCTCAGGTCTCTTAGAACTCTATTCCCTGCCTTCAAGGGGGTCGTGGGAGTAGGAAGCAATAGAGAGAAAAAAGAAACCATAGAGAACAGGGATCAATATTTACCTTTAAAAATCTAAATAAAGGTAACAGAATTTGCAGGTTCAACTCTAGCATAAACATTAAAATGTGAGGTTTTTCTCAAAAATAGCCATACAAAGTATTTGTATAAAGTAGATATATGTGCATACTTATAAAATACCTCTTTAAATAAAGTTTAAGTTACTTTCTCTAACCACTTCTGTTAAACTTTGGTTTATTTTTAGCAATGATAAGTGCCTGCAATATCATGCTGAAACTCTAGATTAATGATAAGTTTAATTTCAGCCAAAGCAGATGAATCCATCAACTTTCACTTGAGATTAGATTCTAAACAACTTGAAGGGAATGAAGTAGTACATTTTCTGAGTTTCCAAGATGGCTTCTTTTACAGAGTGTGCAATATCAGTGCCTTTCCAAACCATTGACACACACATTTTCACTGGTCTTTTACTTTTCTATTTAACAGCAATCAGTAGACATTGATGAATTCTTTCTCTTTTCTTCCTTTTTTTTGGGGGGTGTGTGTGTGTGACAAAATTTGAGTAACATATATTTTTGACAGACTGAATGGTTTAGAATGTCTTTAGAACTCTTCAATTTCTTACATTTTTCATCATCACCGTCAGGTCACACACAATAACAAATAATACACATCTTTACACTAAAATGAAATGCATGTTTTAAAATCCTGGCAATTGTGTTTGTGTTAGTGTAACTGTGGGAGGAGTCTTGCAATAGCTTTATATATGCACACTATTTCATCCAGCTTAGCTTGATCTTTGCAGAAATGTACTTATATAGTCTCCATCCCTTGAGAGTAGGTTTTGTTCTTCTCAAACTGTATGATTTTGTTTACTTTAATATTTTCTTATTCTTTGGCATCAGGAATCACTTAGATGAGATACCTCCATTGTGGCGAGACCGTGACCTTTCCAAAGGTACTCGTCTGTTATCTGTAAGACAAAGAGAAAAGAGAACCAAAAACATGGTGAGCTTTAGATTCCAGCTATTGCATGATGTCAGGTTGAGAGAGGTTTTCAAACAGTTCTGAAAAATTAATTCAAATGAATATGTAAATAAATAACATGAAGCCCAGATCTGAGGAGTTCACACTGCAGCTCCCAGGCTGAGTTCAAGTTTGAAATAGCATTAAATGACTTTTCTTGGTAAATGAAGTCAGAGTGATAAAAGAAATGGAAGAATTCACTCAAGCACAGTCCCTTTGGAAATAGCAGGTGACAACAAAATTCCTTGGTAAAGATGTTAAATTGAAAGGATCTATGTACAGTGCCTTTTGTTGGAAAGCACTTCAATTCCCCATGAGTTTTCAATCTGTATGTTGGCTACCTCTAGAGGACACCAGCGTGGGCAGAGCTGAAAAAGAGTTTTTTTTATTTTTTACAATGATTACAATATGTGGCAATCAAATCAGCTACCAAGTCTTTGCTTGATTGTGTGATGTAAACAAATTCAATACATTATATAGTCATTATGGGAATAAATAATGAATAGGTCCCATTCCCCTCACCCGTCACAGGAAAAATAATCACTGTAGAGAGAACTGTTGGCACAAAGCTTGGAAAGCAAAGTTTAAAAGCACTGAAAGTTGCTGAAAATAGTTTTAGCTTTAATAGGAAAAAGGTTTACAGCTCTGCATTGTGGTGATCACTACTATGTTATTATCACCTCTGTTTTATGCTCAGCTTAAATGCAATTGATGTGGGTGAAAATCCCCTTCTGACAGAAGCATAATATACTTAGATTCTCTATTTAGAATGAGACTAGGTCCCTAGAAATAATCACAACCACCAGCACTTACATAAATGCTAACACTTTACACTCGTTAATTTGCTAATTCACACAACATCCCCGGGAGGTAAACCCATTTCATTCTATCCTATTATCTCTGCTTTAGTGGATGAAGGTTACACAGCAAATCAATGGTATGATGGGGGATTATAATGCAAAGTTAATGCCTAAATGTCAAGACTGCTTTATTCAGAGGTAGATGTTGGGGCCTCCCAAGCTCCTACTCATTTCCTCCCTAAGATGATGGTCTCAGTCTCAGTTCAGTCACTCAGTCGTGTCTGACTCTTTGCAACCCCATGGACTGCAGCACTCTAGGCCTCCCTGTCCATCACCCTAACTGCAGGAGTTTACTCAAACTCATGTCCATTGAGTCGGTGATGCCATCCAACCACCTCATCCTCTGTCGTCCCCTTCTCCTCCTGCCTTCAATCTTTCCCAGCATCAGGGTCTTTTCCAATGAGTCAGTTCTTCGCATCAGGTGGCCAAAGTATTGGAGTTTCAGCTTCAGCATCAGTCCTTCCAAAGAATATTTAGGACTAATCTCCTTTAGGGTGGACTGGTTGGATCTCCTTGCTGTCCAAGGGACTCTCAAGAGTCTTCTCCAACACCACAGTTCAAAAGCATCAATTCCTCGGCACTCAGCTTTCTTTATAGTCCAATTCTCACATCCATACATGACTACTGGAAAAACCATAGCTTTGACTAGATGGATCTCTGTTAGCAAAGTAATGTCTCTGCTTTTTAATATGCTGTCTAGGTTGGTCATAGCTTCTCTTCCAAGGGGCAAGTGTCTTTTAATTTCATGGCTGCAGTCACCATCTGCAGTGATTTTGGAGCCCCCCAAAATAAAGTCTCTCACTGTTTCCCCATCTATTTGTGATGAAGTGATGGAACTAGATGCCATGATCTTAGTTTTCTGAATGTTGAGTTTTAAGCAAACTTTTTCACTCTCCTCTTTCACTTTCATCAAGAGGTTCTTTAGTTCTTTGCTTTCTGCCTTAAGGGTGGTGTTATCTGCATATCTGAGGTTATTGATATTTCTCCTGGCAATCTTGATTCCAGCTTGTGCTTCATCCAGCCTGGTATTTTGCATGATGTACTCTGCATATGAGTTAAATAAGCAGGCTGACAATATATAGCCTTGACGCACTCCTTTCCCGATTTGGAAGCAGTCTGTTGTTCCATGTCCAGTTCTAACTGTTGCTTCCTGACCTGCCTACAGATTTCTCAAGAGGCAGGTCAGGTGGTCTGGTATTCCCATCTCTTGAAGAATTTTCCACAGTTTGTTGTGATCCACACAGTCAAAGGCTTTGGCATAGTCAATAAAGCAGAAATAGATGTTTTTCTGGAAACCTCTTGCTTTTTTTGATGATCCAACAGATGTTGGCAATTTGAGAGAGAAGATGATGATACTCTGGAATATATCCTGCCTCTCCCATGGGGAGGATGAACTGTGAGAAATGCTGAGGTTTTGCCATGGAACTTTTCTCATCTGTGTTTCTTGATGAGAAACACATCATCAGTGTTTCTTGAGTGATTCCGGGTAGTCTGTGGTCAGTACAGAGAGTAAAGCTAACTGGCCTCCATGACCTTGGCCTCATTAATACCATGGTATTAGTGCAGAGCCAAACAGCCATAAGCTTAAAGCGCCTTATAATGCATTATTATCACTGAGAGGTGAGAAAGAAAGAGATATTTTTTCTCTTCAGAGATATATCTGAGTGATGGATTATTTGGGTATCCTTTTAAAGATACCATTAATAATTCCATTATTTAATTTGTGATACCAATCACAATCCACTAAAATTGTAAAGATAACATTCTAAGATAAAGGCCTTATTACTTAGATGGCACTGATTCACATACAGGTTGGTTTGGGACTTTTTAGAAGACATTTACAAATGAGATTGTAATATCATGGTTACCACTGCATTGCTAGCATTTAAGTACTCAGTGTTAAAGCTATCAGATATGAGAAGGATGGTGGCATTCACAGAGGATTGTCCCAGCTGGAAAAAAAGGCTTGTGCCTCGGTGATCCCCCACACGAAAGTCAGCTGGCATCCACGTTCACTCCAGGAATGCTATTGGCACCCCATACCACTGTTCACTGCCCACTGGATTCAAGAAAAGTGCCACATACAAAAACCTAGCCTTGCAGAAGTAAATGATGTCAGGATTCACATCAAATTGCAGCTTTATTGGTAGCATCTGGTGTGAGAAAATAAACTTTCAAGTCAAAATGAACTGAGAAAAGGACATTAAAGCTTTTGGAAGACAGGATAAACACTGGTTCACAGCCCAAATCCAGCTCTTGGCATACACAAGAGAATAATTCCACAGTTCTTCCCTTCCTTTCTCTTTATCTCCCTCTCTCCCTTCCTTCTCTGTATCTGTCTCTCTTTAAATATTTTTGGTACTTAATTGGTCCCTATGTTTATGAGATAATTATAAGTAGAAGCAATTCTGTAAAGGTCATTACTTGTACTTTCAAAATGTCAACCTCCAACATTGTTTATGAAAAAATGACTCTAGAAATAATGGCAGCAATGACTGATCTGGGTTTCTGTGATTTATTTGTAATTCTCTGTGTTTATGTTAAAACTATTTTAGATACAAAATATATATTTATACTCTAGACTTGTATGGATACGGGCAGAAGTGCAATTTAGAGGATAATGTTATATGTATATATAATATGAATATATATCAATATAAATATTCATCTCTTTTCACATTCTAATAGCTTGCAATCTAATGATAGCAAATTTTCATACCTAGATTCATGCTTTCTTTGAGGCAAAGATTGACAATCACTGAATTTTTACTTATTTAAAAAAAATATTTATTTATTTGGCTGCATGGGATCTTCAGAGACCTAGTTTCCTGATCAGGGATTGAACCTGGGTCTCCTGCATTAGGAGCACGGAGTCTTGGCCACTGGACCACCAAGGAAGTTCCAAGAATCATTGAATTTTTAAAAATACAACTAAATACTAATGGGTAATAGTCAGTGTTCTGATCCTTATGAGGTCAAGACACATACTTGGCATCAAATTTATGAGAAAAGGGCAAATGCTAGTTATTATTGCTGTCAGAGGTGATGGAGTTATTTGGGTGATTGTGAGAGTGACTGAATTTCCTATTTAGAAACATAGGTGAAGGAGGCAGGTGCCCGTATGCTATGATTTGAGAACCCCAGGAGACCCAGGCTGAACCAAATTTACTTTTCTACCCAATCTTATTCTCCCAACACTAATACTAGAATTGTTTAGACGGAAAAAAAAATAGGAGTCTCTCCTCCAAAAAGTCAATAGTTTAGAAAATATGTATTTACCTGAGGTGATGGGGAGGGCTTTGTTAATCAGTAGTGGCTTCCCTTTCCAATTTGCCTTGTTGTGCTTTTGGAAATCAAAGAGAGGAAGATGGGGGGAAGCATCAATCTATGTGTGTTTACTTGTTGGGGATATTGTGCAATGAGATACAGGAAAACATTATATCAGAGGCTGAGGGAACATGATTTGTCATAATCTTCTTCTGTTTCCATTTTCTGAATGTACAAGGTAACATGATGAATAAGCAAGCCTAGAGACTCTAATGTATCCTCATGGTCTAAGAATTCATTAAGGGATTCTATTGTTTGCAAACACAAGGATTAATGCTATATAGAACCTGAGATGTCAGTCCCAAGATGTACCCTTTAAATCCACCAGAGCTGGGCATGCATACCCTATCAGATTCTTTTTGGTCACCAAAGGCTTGATGCCCCATGTGAAAGTGAAAAGATTCTATTTCTACAGAGAGTAACATAGTCATAGTGTGAAACTGAGGAGAGGGACATAGTTATATGAAATGTGCAGTCCATGGAGGAGAGGTGACCAAATCCAAAACAATATGCCAATCTGTCACAGAAAAGAAAATGTAAATACATGGCCCAGCTAAAACATGCTTCTGTACACTGTGAATATCAGGCTAAGCAGCTCAAACCACTGTCAAGGCCTTCTCCACTGTCATAAGAGTAAGAAGCTTTATGCTTTTTCTAAGCATAAATTGATTTGGCATTCATTTCAAAACCTTCCCAATGGAGTCCTGAGTGAATAGATTAAACCTGTTATTGTACTGCTCTAAAATTCATTCAGGCAATCATTTATTCAACAACCATGTACAAAGCACATCATTCATGAAATACCTGAATGTCACAGAATTTCAGATCCATATCAATATCTACACTGCTAATTTCCTTCCTACTGAAAACTTTGTCAGGTGAAATAACTGAGGAATAAGCATATCATAAAGCTTAAAAAAAATGTGGTGTGAGACAGACCAAAGGACTCAAGCTTGTAGCATGTAACCGAGAAACGTTTAATCACTCCTCTACCAAAGTGAGTGTATGCCAAAGGTAGAGGGCTGTGTGTTGTATATTGCATGAGGAGGTCAACTTGAGATTGAAAACCTGTGATAAAAAGACTTGTCCATTATTCATTCCCCCCCAGGTTAGGTATCCATCTGTTGTCTATGGAAGAACTGGTGCTTCATAGGCATGTTAGATGTATTGACGTGACCTACCCAAACACAATGCAACTATCCCCTCCCAATAGCGTAACATAAAATAAGTGTGCCTGGCATACACTGCACATTGTCACATTGTGCGGTGAAACATCCCATTTTAATGCTAATTAGCTGCCTAGGAAACAAAGTAAAAGAGGGCCTCTGCAATTTATTCTGACCTTTCTTTTCTCCAAAACTCTTCAAAAATGATGGTGTGGCAGATTTATCATCAATGGATAGACATTGTTTCCAGCAAAAAAAAAAAGAAAAAAAGCAAACAGAGGATGGGTTTTGTGCAGCTCAGGCTAAGAAAACCAAGAAAACTGTAGGTTGCCTTGTGTATGTGTTATTCTCTCAGTCGTGCCTGACTCTTTATGACCCTGTGGACTGTAGCCCCACCAGGCTCCTCTATCCATGGAATTCTCCAGGCAAGAATACTGGAGTGGCTTGCGCTCCCTTCTCCAGGGTTATGTTGCCTTAGGAAATGTCTATTGAAGTAGCTATTCACATGCCAAATACTGATGAAAGATTATTTTAGACTGTTATACTGAAATCATCTCATACGAACTTACATCTTTTTTTCCCCTCTGTACCATGATTCCAAAACTGTTGCTTTTTTCTTCCCCCTATGTTTTTAAGGATCCTAACTTGATACAGTTTCTCACTCACTACAAACGACTGAAAGGAAGGTGGCACCTGAATTAGGTTTGGGCCTGATCTCTTGGTGGACAGCCAGTTTCTCCACTCATTGACCAGATTCGTTCTCTTCACTTACCAGAATAGTGTCTTTAAAAAAAAAATGTTGAGCTTAAACTATATATGCAATTTGGTGTTCTACTTTTTTCATTTAACATTTACTGTATAATAGAAATTTTGTATGTCATTAAACTTCTGAAACATGATACTGAAAATAAAACTTTTAATGGCTACATACTCTTCTTTTTATATAAATATGCCACAATTTGGGTAACCATTTCTCTACTGTTGGACATTTAGGTTGCTTCCATTTTTTTTTTCTATTATAAAAAGCTTTGCAATGAACATCCTTAGAGTTTATATTTTATTTTATACACATCACGTGTAGAAGTGGGATTGTTAAGTATGCAAAATTAAGTCCAAATCATATTCCAGAATAGTTGTATTAATTTAAATCCAATTGGCAATAAGTAAATTAATTTGTCTTATCTCATTGTTAGGTATTAATCTCTTGACAATGTGCTAGTGTGAAAAGTGACAAATAGCATATGATTGCCTCTTTTTTCCCTTCTTCAAATTTTAGCAAAGTAGAAATTTTCAAATGTTATTATCCATTTATATTTCTTCCTTTAAATGCTGATCATATCCCTTATCCAATAATCTATTAGGGTCTTAATTTTGCTTTGTTTTTATTTTGAACTCTACATTTTAAAGATAGATAGTAACCAATTGAAATATTTTCCTTAGTTTGTTGATTGCCTTTTATTTGGTTCATGTTGTTGGCTTTCAAGAACATATGGTTTCATTTTTATTATTTTTATGTAGTTAGTCAGTCTTCTACACTATGATCCATTTTTTTATTGTTAAGCTTAGGAAGTCTTTCTCTAGGCAGAGGCATTTGATAAACATTCAACTATATCTTTTATTGTTCTTTAAGGTTTGATTTTTTAAAAACATTTATTTAAATGATCTAGAATTTTTGTTGTACAATGTCAGGTAAGCTTCCACGTTGCTTGCTTGTTTTTTTCCTTGCAAAGAGGAAATGGGTTGTTCCAGCACCATTTGTTGAATAAACATGAATTTCTAAACTGCTTGATGACATAACTCTTTATCATATGCTGAATTACCTATGCTGTGCTGCTGTGCCTAGTTGCTCAGTCATGTCTGACTCATTGCGACCCCATGGACTGCAGCCCGCCAGGCTCCTTCTGTCCATGGGGATTCTCCAGACAAGAATACTGGAGTGGATTGCCATGCCCTCCTCCAGGGGATCTTCCCAACCCAGGGATTGAACTCAGGTCTCCCCCATTGCAGGCGGATTCTTACCCATCTGAGCCACCACCAAATTATCTATACTAGGGTACATTTCTTTTCCATCGACTTAAGTATTTTTCCAACTATTTTTATGCCAATGACTTCTGATTTTATTATTTTAGTCTCATAGTATGTTTTAATATTTGGTGGAAATAATCATCTGTAATGTATATTTTCCTTTCAAACATCTATTTTTAGAGCACATTTTAGAACTCTACATCATGCTATAATCACAAAACATCTTGAAAACAATACAGCTTGACAAACAAACTCAATAGGTAGTAACTAGCCTATCCTACTAAGGCTAGGCAGATGTCTATTTGTTGAGTGCCAATGAGTCAAGCGACTCTAAAGTTCCTAGTGATGTTTTTAAGAGTTCTCCTCGGGTTCTTCATTTTCTTAAAGACTTAACAAGCCCCTTTCCTTGTCTTCTTATCATTTTTTCCCCTGGAAATACAGTACAGGCCAGCACTAAGGAAAAGAGCATCACCAGTTCTACCTAGTTTATAATACACTTGTTTTCATTACTTTTGCCTCATCAAAATTTTGAATAATTGGAATTAAATGTATAGGTTTGTTGTTGATAGTGCTTCTACTTTGTAAACATTTTTTTTCATGTTTTATGTTTTACAAATTTAGTGTCTACTAGATACCATAGGTGTTCGGGTATATCAAATTATTTTATTCCAACAGAATTGTATACATGGGATGCTCTGCCAAAATGCAAGTCTAGAAGCCAATCAATTACTTCTACTTAAGTGGCTTCCCTGGTGGCTCAGACAGTAAAGAACCTGCCTGCAGTGTGGAAGATCGAGGTTTGATCCCTGGGTTGAGAAGATCCCCTGGAGATGGAAATGGTAGCCCACTTCACCATTCTTGCCTGGAAAATCCCACAGATGGAGGAGCCTGGTGGGCTACAGTTCATACAGTTGCAAAGAGTTGGACATGACCGAGCAACTTCACTTTCTTCTAAATAGTTCTAACCCTATTCTAATCTCAGTGACATTGTAATATTTTCAAAACTAGAAACAGGCCATGTTATGTAATTTATGTCCTTTGTTACATGCAAATAAATCCATGCAAAGAAAACAGAAACCCAGATGACCATGGTAGTTCAGGTTAGTAGAAGAGATGAAAGTTATTCTAATGAGGATGGTAATGGAAAGCAATGATGTTAAGTAGTTCAGAGGCTACTGTGACTATAGACACACAACTCCCATTAACTGTAATTGGAGTTAAGCGCATGTAATGATAACAAAATAGACCTCTAAATATCTTTCCAATTGGAAAATAAGCAAATGTGTTCCAGGAAACAGTGTGATTTTATGTGGAAAATACAGTATTCTAATTGAGATGTACAAATTATTTTCACATTGATATTGCTCAGTGTATGATGGCATTTTTCCTAAGGTTAGGGATGGAGATCTGGTAGAAGTAACATCTGTACAAAGAATGCCTTTCCTTTTCTTAATGCTCAGCATTCGTTATGTTATTAAAGGAAAAGTCTCAATAGTTGCAATGGATTTATTAATTCAGTAGCTTGTTATCAGCATGAAACTCTGCTGTGCTAGGGGAAAAGCAAATTATATTTTACAAAACTGCAGTGGTGAGATTAAATCACTTTTCTATATTTCACTTTCTTCTTATCCTCCCTGCCAGGTAGTAACTTGACTCTCTATCTCTATTATGAACCTCACATTTTGCAAACTATCAAGTCTCATAGTAATATAAAGGTATATTATCAAACAAACTCAATTATAGCAACTTTAAGAAGATTGAAATGCGTGATAAAAGTAAAATCACATAATATAATAATATTACTTCAAGGCATTAAAAACTTTATCCATATTAAGCTACAAATGTAGAAAATATGCAATGCTTACTTTTATCTACCATAAACATGGTATTTTCATAACATGTACAATTAACCTCTTGGGATTTTAAATGACTAGTATTTACCTAATTTATATCGAGTATTTCAAGGGATTTTAGAAAAGTATGGCACAGAAAAAAACAAAGTCAGTATATTCAGTATTTCAACTGCCACAGAACTTGCTACAGATTATCTCTGGACTCAAGGATAAGCTAATGAATAAAATTTTTTAAAATGTTCTTGGTTTTGTTTATTAGCCATGCATTATATTTCCTTCTTCACTAGGAAATATAGTCAGGGCCTAAGACAAATTTTATATGAGGTTGAAAGTCTGATGACAATGTCTGCCTATCTGGAAAATATGGAAGAGTGACAAGTAAAATTGTGAATAATATTAGAAAATAGTTGGGAAAGCTCCCAAGTATATTATATATGTGAAACTTACACTGAAGAGCAAACTAACAGAATTCACACAAACTGTTAACAGCTCTGCTCAGGTGTCAATCACAGTGAATTACACACAGAGGTTTTTCAAAAACTCTGTTGATTAATCATCTAATCATTAGCAATGAATCAAGAGCTGCTCCTGCAATTCACCTTCTACTATACTGCTTATACACAGAGAATATTATTTGCTAATAATATAGGCAAAGGAAAGAAAACCCTCCCTCCCTCCCTCTCTTCCTTCCTTTCATCCACTCATAAATTTTTACTGAATAAAATATCTGCAGAGTACCATAATAGGCACCTTTGTAAGTTTTTAGGAAGGAAAGGATAAATGTATAAACAACTCTAACATGAAACTAACTATATGTCTCTTTAGCATCTCTTAGAGTCTGATGGTGAGGCTGAAGCTCCAATCCTTTGGCCACCACACGAAGAACTGACTCCTTGGAAAAGACCCTGATGATGGGAAAAATTAAAGGCAGGAGAAGGGGACAACAGAGGATGAGATGGTTAGATTGCATCACCGACTCAATGGACATGAGTTTGAGCAAGCTCTGGGAGATGGTGAAGGACGAGGAAGCCTGATGTGCTGCAGTCCATGGGGTCACAAAGAGTTGGACACGATTGAGAACTGAACAACAACAGTACATGCAATGGAGGTTCAGAGAAGAGAAAAATCATATCCCTTGAGTGCTGGAGTTGGGGGATCAGGGAAAACGTCATCTCAATTAGTCCTTAGCAGATAGGTGGGTTTTTCAACAAAAAGAGTGGGTAGAGAGGGAGGTGGGAGAGGGGATTGGGATGGGGAATACATGTAAATCCATGGCTAATTCAAGTCAATGTATGACAAAAACCACTACAATATTGTAAAGTAATTAGCCTCCAACTAATAAAAATAAATGAAAAAAAAAAAAAAAAGAAATAGAAATGTTGCAATTAATTTTTGATTAGAGAAAGTGACCTTAGTTCCTTATGTTGCTATATTGATTATCAAATTTTTCCTATTTAGGGGCATATAAAGCAATGGATACATAAAAGGAGAATCAGAATTCTACATATATTTAACAAAGATTTTCTAGGACACGGAGGAAAATAATGAAAGGGAATGCACCGACCAGGTCAGATTCCTAGTGTTTCCATAATCAGATGATAGCTGTTTCCATAAACATGTGATTTTAATTTTAATGGTATTTAAAAAAACCCAAAAAACTCCCGAATGATTTTCAGAGAAGACAGCAGTTCAAAACAAAGACAGCAGTTGGTTCAAAACAAACAGACAACCCAGAAAAAAACCCACAACAAAACCACCCAGGAGAAATGAGGTCCTCTGGCATTATCTGGTTAGGGTCTGTTGCTGAAGCCTAGCTAGCATAATTAAGAGTGGCAGCAGAAAAGCTGATCAAGGCAAATATAGATTGTAGTGACCTGGGCCAAGAGTACTTGGCAAGATGAGAACTTGTGCAACCAATTGGGTTGATGCAGATAAACTAGTTGTTAAATGACAATGTAGATACAGGGTCAATTCATTCCTACCACCTGTCATCTCATGCCTTTCTATTCCACGTGTGACAGAAATCCCTATGACTAAGAATGTTAGGCATCAGCCATTTCTCTAACTTTGATCATATGATAGACAATCCTCTGTCATTTTCGGTGGCAGTTGTTTGTGATCTGCCTGAGCTTTGTTGCTGATATGCTGACCTAGAATATATTTACTTGTCATCTGTGTTTGTTTCTAAATCACTCTAAGACTACATATATACTCTTTTTGTTTTTAACATGTGCAATCTATCTCGTGGGTCTGGGCTACCTGCTTTTTGCTGATGGTTGAAGTTTGAGAGGAAGTCAGTCCAATTCCTCATCTTCAGTAGCCCCGGATTCTCTGGGGTTATGTAAGCTCGCTGGCTTCTGCAGTGAGGCAGAAATGGCAGACTTTCCCCTGCATGATGCTTCCGTTTCCCAAATGACAGGATCACAGAACTATCCCACTGGCCATGATTTTGAGGCGGGAAGATATTAAGCGATAACTTGCAATGTGTGCAACTATAAACAGGTGCTTCCCATTAGCAGTGTTTCCCATGCTAGCCTGCGCTTCATTACTTAACCAGTTGTACGGACAAAGGCAACCTGTATGGTTAATATCACAGACACTTTAGCAGCTGCCAGTGCCATTGTTTTAGAATATAAACTGCCCCTTAAGGTAGAAGCCAGTCAGCAATTGTTTTAAATATGAGCAATTAGGACAGTTAAAACACAGCTTCTCAATGTCATATTCATAACTGACAGAGGTGCCTTTGTGGTTGCAGTTTCTAAGGCAATCTATGCACAACCCAAGTGCAGGATGAGGCTTTAGATGATAAACAATGGCTACTAACTAGCAACTTATTCCTCATACAAGAAATCTCAAAGAACCTTTCCTGACATTTAAGTCTACTGGAATAAAGCCACTCCTCATCCTCTCAGACAGATGTATAAATATGGATGGCTGCACATCCATGTTCTTTGCAACATTGTTTCTACTGGTGAAAACTGTAAAAAGCCTATCTGTTCATCACAGGATTGGATAAATAAAGGATGAGACTCACATACATTAGGATACAATGCAGTCATTTCTAAATTATCATATAGATCTATATGTGCTTGACAGAAGTTCATATTATAGTCTCACTTCATAATAAAGAAGTTTGGAAGGCTATATATATGAATAAAAATAGTGGCCATCTCTAAATGGTAAGATCATGTTTTCTTTTTTATATTTTTCCATGTCTGAATATTTGGAACTGAGTATGATTAACTTGGTAAATTAGGGAAGCAACCTAGGTAGGATGTAAAAATTTTAGCCTTCAGAGCAAAAGCATATACTGTTCTCAACTTAAAGAGCAGTCTAGGATTCAATACGTAATCTGCATGAATTCACTGTTGATTACGCCATCACTAAGTACATCATAATGGAAAGAAAAAAAAAAAAGACAAACCAGGTATCGTTTTCTGCCCTGCTTAAAAAAGGGTCACAGAATGTTCCCTAGTCAGAAAGTAATGACTTACAAGTAGGCTGGTTTTAGGGCACAGATAAATTTGTCTTCATATACTGTTGTCACTTATAAAAGGATTTCATGTATCTTAGATTCCAAATTCTAAAAGTTCTAGTCTTAAGAAGTGAACCTAAATATTGCCTCTCCAAAAAGATATGTATAATTCAGAAGGATGAGGTATGTTGAGCTTTGTTGGCATCATCTGGAGAGTTTGATTTCAATGGTAAAATCAAATGAGACTTAAAAATTGCTTTGTGGCAACATGTTACCAATAAACCACAAAGTAAAAATAGTCTTTCTGCCCAGAGATAAATCCACGAACCTATGGACACCTTATCTTCGACAAAGGAGGCAAGGATATACAATGGAAAAAAGAACCTCTTTAACAAGTGGTGCTGGGAAAACTGGTCAACCACTTGTAAAAGAATGAAACTAGAACATTTTCTAACACCATACACAAAAATAAACTCAAAATGGATTAAGGATCTAAATGTAAGACCAGAAACTATAAAACTCCTAGAGGAGAACATAGGCAAAACACTCTCCGAAATAAATCACAGCAAGATCCTCTATGACCCACCTCCCAGAATATTGGAAATAAAAGCAAAAATAAACAAATGGGACCTAATTAAACTTAAAAGCTTTTGCACTACAAAGGAAACTATAAGTAAGGTGAAAAGACAGCCCTCAGATTGGGAGAAAATAATAGCAAATGAGGAAACAGACAAAGGATTAATCTCAAAAATATACAAGCAACTCCTGAAGCTCAATTCCAGAAAAATAACTGACCCAATCAAAAAATGGGCCAAAGAACTAAACAGACATTTCTCCAAAGAAGACATACAGATAGCTAACAAACACATAAAAAGATGCTCAACATCACTCATTATCAGAGAAATGCAAATCAAAACCACAATGAGGTACCATTACACGCCAGTCAGGATGGCTGCTATCCAAAAGTCTACAAGCAATAAATGCTGGAGAGGGTGTGGAGAAAAGGGAACCCTCTTACACTGTTGGTGGGAATGCAAACTAGTACAGCCACTATGGAGAACAGTGTGGAGATTCCTTAAAAAACTGGAAATAGAACTGCCATATGACCCAGCAATCCCACTCCTGGGCACATACACCGAGGAAACCAGATCTGAAAGAGACACGTGCACCCCAATGTTCATCGCAGCACTGTTTATAATAGCCAGGACATGGAAGCAACCTAGATGCCCATCAGCAGACGAATGGATAAGGAAGCTATGGTACATACACACCATGGAATATTACTCAGCCATTAAAAAGAATTCATTTGAATCAGTTCTAATGAGATGGATGAAACTGGAGCCCATTATACAGAGTGAAGTAAGCCAGAAAGATAAAGAACAATACAGTATACTAATGCATATATATGGGATTTAGAAAGATGGTAACGATAACCCTATATGCAAAACAGAAAAAGAGACACAGAAGTACAGAACAGACTTTTGAACTCTGTGGGAGAAGGTGAGGGTGGGATGTTTCGAGAGAACAGCATGTATATTATCTATGGTGAAACAGATCACCAGCCCAGGTGGGATGCATGAGACAAGTGCTCGGGCCTGGTGCACTGGGAGGACCCAGAGGAGTCGGGTGGAGAGGGAGGTGGGAGGGGGGATCGGGATGGGGAATACGTGTAACTATGGCTGATTCATATCAATGTATGACAAAACCCACTGAAATGTTGTGAAGTAATTAGCCTCCAACTAATAAAAAAATAAATAAATAAATAAAAATAGTCTTTCTATGGTGGACAATACTGACCCATTTTCAAAAAGATACACACCCTGGGTTATCATTCCTGTTAAAGCAGGCGGTGTGGGTTTGGAGAGGTGAATCTTGGCACAAAGCATTATTTTACTCTTACTACCATTTGTACTAGTCCAACAAGTGATCATGAGATAAAGTAAAGCTAGCTGGTATATGTAGTCTTTGAACTTATTAATGTAGGTTACTAGACACAGGTTTCCTAAAGAAATGGGCCACTCTCATATTCATATATTTGCAAAAATGATTCTTCATGTTTCCTTATCTGCAAATAATAGTATATATATTGTAGGGTGTTAACAGAACTAAATGAGATAGTCTAGCACTTGACCCATATTAACCTTTTGATAGATATGAAACACACACACATACAAGAATCAATCAAGGTGGGATGATTTGAGAGAATAGCACTGAAACATGTATATTACCATATGTGAAATAGATCACCAATCCAGGTTCAATGCATGAGATGGGGTGCTCAGGGCCAGTGCACTGGGATGACCCTGAGGGATGGGATGGGGAGGGAGGTGGGAGGGAGGGTCAGGATGGGGGACACACATACACCCATGGTTGATTCATGTCAATGTATGGCAAAAAACACTACAATATTGTCAAATAATTAGCCTCCAATTAAAATAAACTGATTAAAAAAAAAAAATCAACCAACTAACCAAGAAAAAAAAAAGAATTCTCAAGCAAAAAGTGCTTTCTACCTCTAATGGTTATTCACAATTTTGTATCAAAGTTCTCAGTGTATGACCATATGAGTTCAAATCTCTGTTTTACTGCTTAATAGCAATGTTTTCCTAAACTTATTTTCTTCTTTGTGAACATGAAAATAATATTTAAAGAACTACCTAATAGGATAGTTAGAAGAACTACATGAGGCAATAACACAGAAGTACCAGAATGGTACCTGACAGAGTAACTTAACATTTTTAATATTTGGTAGTATAAGAGTCACATTCCAAAGATTCCGGCATCATGATACTATTACACTTTTAAAAGTCTAGATAGCCTCATTATGGAGACTGTGACATGTTTTAGCCACTTTGGGGACCTTGGATAAGATACAAACAGACGTTTAAAAAGTCTTTTTCTGATTAGCCTATAAAAACAAAGACTAATAAAGATTAGTTAGGAAATCAAAATTTATCAAGGTTCTGACTTTTCATCTATTTCACAAGTCGTCATGAGTGGAGGTATTTTTTTATGCCCTTGGGAAGCAATGGAAATCTTTTATAGCAACTTATTTATTTATCTTATTGCCATCCCATGAGTAGAAAAATGTTGCTAGGCTGCTTTCTATTACTTCTCTGCTTGAGGATTCCAGTTGTCTGGACAGATTTGTTCCCTGGGGAAGGAAGAGATTATTTCTAGAGATCCTAGCTTGGCTTGAATGATGCATCTAGTAAAACCAGCCACTCATTTTTTTCCCCCCCTAGGACAGCAGATTTACCAGGCAACTGCTGACCTTTAATTTGGTTTCCTGAGTAGACCTATTCACTGGAAAGAGGGAGCCTTGCCTTCATAACCAGGGTCTATTCCCATATCAGGTATATTGCCTTCTGTCCAAAAACTGGCCTGCAATTTACTTTGGTATTCCTCTCTTGAACACTGACAATGTGCCTGTCATAGTATTAGAGAAAAATGAGCCAGCCTCTTTTTTCAGGTAAGGTACTAGGTAGTGATTGTGGCCTTTTAGTTTAAAAATTAGTCTGATGAGATGTGTTAGAGCTTCTTCTGTAATCTCCTACACAGTTCTCAGTGAATCAGTTTTAGAACCTTAATTATATTATATCCCCGATACAAAATGAAAAGTCTCAGAGCTATCCCTCAAGATATTCTCACAGAAATGAAGGTAGCATATAAAGAGAATACAGTTATACTGAATATTATGATTAGGAATATCCTCTTCAGGAGCACAGAAAGCAGAGCCTTAGGGAAAGCATCTCTGGGAAGGCTTTCTAGAGAAGGCAATGTTCTAGCTGATTCTTAAACAATCAGACTGACTTAGCCTGGAGAAAAAGTATACTCCAGGCATCCCCAGTGGCTCAGTGGTAAAGAATTTGCCCGCAATGCAGGAGAGGCAGGTTTGATCACTGGATCAGGAATATCCCCTGTAGGAGGAAATGGCAACCCACTCCAGTATTCTTGCTTGGGAAATCCCATGGAGAGAAGAGCCTGGTGGGCTATAGCCCATGGGGTTGCAAAAGAGTTAGACACAATTTAGCAATTAAACAACAACAAAAGTATACTCCCAAGTAAAGGAGACACTGTGAGGAAGGGGAGAAAAGAGATGGGGGAAAAAATGTGTGTGACTACAAGTAAATCTGTGTTGATTAAAAGCAGGGGACTATGGGCTCTGAGGCTAGAGAAGTATTAATAACATCCAGATTAAAGGCTCTTGGACTTCAGATGTGCAATGGGGAGTGAAATTGTTAAGATCAATTTCATTATCGTGTAGTGGAGAGGCTTAAAGGGGACCAGACAAAAATTAGGGAGTATTTGGGCATGGAGGAGAGAAAAACAGTTAAAGATAACTCTACAATTTCTAGCTTATATATTTGGAAGAATGGTGGTTCCATCAACTAAAATAGGGTATATTAAGAAGAAAAGTTGCATTCAAGGAGAAGATTATGAGTTATGTTTAGGATTTTTCAAGTTGGAGATGCCTTTGAGATATCCATATGGAGCTTTCCAGCAGGCAGTTAAATATTACAAAACTGAGGTTCAGGGGAGAGGTCTGGAAAGAGTATGAAAGACTCAGGAGACTTATCATAGATGACAATTGAAACCATCACCCAGGAAAGTATGTAGAGTGAGAAAAGCAGCTGGCTGATGATCAATTGCTGTGAAACAGTGATATTCAAGGGATGAGCATAGGAAGAGGAGTCCTTGAAGAAAACAGCAAATAATCAGAGAGCTACAGAATAAAACATTAGAGCACATACTATGGAATCCAAAGGAGTAGGTATTTTGAAAAAAATGGATAAGCAATAATATCAAATGCTGTAGACAGATGTAGTAAAATAAAGACAGAACACTATCAGCTTTAGAAATATGAATGTCATTAGAGACCTTAATGAGAACAATTTCAGTAAAATAAGGGGAACAGAAGCCATATTGCAGAAGGTTGAGGAGTAAGTGGAGGCAATGAATATAACTTATACTTGCATTTCCCATGACCCTGAAAGAAGTGCTATTTTCATAGAGTAAAACATTATCTCAGGTCATTTGCCTGACATGCCCAGCACCTCTTGTAGCTGAAACTGTCATGCTTATAGTTTTTCGCTTAGGGAAGCAGTGCTGAATAGGCTCACCTGCTCCAACAAAGGCCAATGAATGGATCACAATGGACACTTGGCCCCCCTCAAGGGCAACCAATTCATAGGGTGGCTAGTAACACATGGCATGCCTTATGATGAAATGTACTACTCAGTAGGGCAAAAAGCCAGTCCAAAGAGAAATTTAAAAAAAGGAACAGACACACAGAGGGAAGGGAAACTCATTTTGTTTCTTAAGATGTCCTAGGTTTCTGTTCGGAAAGAGCCCAGTGTAACAGATATTGACTACATAATACAATTCCTAATGGTGGGGCCAAGGGCATTCAGAAATAGTCAGTGAAGCCCACTAGGCCGAAAGGAAGTTATATTGAAAGTTCTTTTTCATTTCTATATAAAAAATATTGACACAATCATATTCTGTATCACCTTATGGGAAACTAGTGTACTCCTGGATATATACATTTGTTGCTCATGGATATATACATTTGTTTATTTGCTCATGGATATATACATTTGTTTATTTCTGTGTTATATAAAATCCAAGCAACATATGATGTATCGAACTAATGAAAGTTTCATAATAATATGAATAGAGACAATTTTTCAGAGAGTTGAGTTATTCCAGAGGGAGATACTGTTAAATCCCATAGCATAGGTAAGTTGGACACATAAGTTCCTATGACAGTCAGTGCCATTTTCACAATGTGAGTAGAGGTACAGTGAAAATGAAGTCTTTGTGAACCAACTTATAGCTCTTAATTACCTATAAGCAGAGGGGCAAATGTGCACTGAGCAGTTTTTTCTGTTTCTGATCCCAGCAATAAGTGGATTAGATATCCATAGCATGAAAATTTCAATCTTAGCCTTATCTTCTTGTATTCAACTTTACAAAATGATCGAGTTGACACCCTATTAAAACAAACTTGTATTTGAGAGTTGTCCAATACCAGTTTTCACTCTGTGAAATCTGATGATCCCAAGTTAGATTACAAAGCCTTGATTAGCACCATTTTATTCAGCCTATGTACACAACGGAGATTCTCTGCATTTGTATGAATGAGGTCAAAATATTTAACAGGATTCAAAGCTGCATCTTTCAACTATTAAAACTAGTATCAATAGACACATTAGTGTTAATAGACATATTAGTGTTATTTAACTGCTTTTTATTCAAATTTTTAAAACATAAGAACTTTATGCCTATTTTTCTGTTTGTTGATATTTAAGTTAATGACACATCAAAAAGTGTTTTAAGTCGATTACCAGAGACCCAAAAGAATTAGATTCCCATTAAAATGAATCTACAGATCCGTTTTACTACAATTAATATCTCAGAAACAAGGTGCTGGTTAAACTAAGCATTATATCCAGATTGTCTTCCATTCCAGTCATCTTCCAACCTGCCTCTCTGAGTAGTCTTCCAAAAGATACCTTACTCCACAGCTTATAAAGCTGCTGTGGATTTGAAACAAGACTAACCCAAAACAGCAATAAAAACTGTAACAAGTTAATTTCCAAAAGGATTTTGGAGGGCTGATAGATTCAAATTATAATTATAATTCACTGCATATAATTATAATATTCAAATTATAATCCATTGCATTATAAGGCCATCTGAAGGTAAAAGTGAACAGTAGCTCAGGGATCTTAGACTATATGTTATAAATTTGGCTCTAAAATTTGTGGCAGCTAAAAAAGTAAAGGAGAAGCTTATGGATTACATACTTGGTTTTTGTTTTTGTTACACAGACCTCACTCAATCTAATCAGATTTCCCCCTTTTCTCTGTTAAGCACACTTGAATCTAGTTCAGTTGACATCATGACTATTCTGTGAACAAACCTACGTATATTCCAAATTTTTGCTTGTGTGCCTGCCTTCACCTTCTCCTTCCTCCCTTTTAAAGCCTTCAGAGCCTAATTCAAGTCCAACCTCTGACCTCTCTGGTCTTCCTTGATCTTTCCTCTTGACTCCAAGAGTACAGATTTTATACTGCACAATTCAGCTTTTAATTTTAGCCAGTCTCAGTTTTCACTATCATTTCATATACTGCCTTTCCAAGATGATAGTTCCATAATAGCTAAGAATGCATTTTTTTGACGTCTTTATTAGCCTTCTCAATACTAAATAGCCATTTAATACATATCTGTTCTTTCTCTGATCAAAACTTTTATGCTGTTTGTTCCCATATACACATATCTGTAAGGGATGAGAGACAGTTTACAAACTACCTTTTTCAATACTTTCATTTACTCTGGGTCTAATGGTGAATGTTTGAAATTGGTTCTGAAGAGGGCTTTGTGTTTTTAGGGAAAATGGAGGAAAAGGATAATATATATAGTTTGATTGTGAAGTAGTACATAAAATGACATTAATGGCTCTGAGAACTCCAATGTTCACCACATACAAACAGACAACGACGAAGGGAAGGATATTTACTTATTCTTCTAACCAATCACATTATAGTCTCATTCTGAAAGGCTCTATTTTATCCTATTCTGATCACCAGTCACAAAATACAATAACCAAAAATATTAGAATTTCAAGACCAAGGCAGATTTGTATGTATTACTTCTAAGAGTCTCATCTGTCAGGATTATTTAACTACCTTTCTAAAGATACTTCAATAGTGAAAACTTTCTTATAGATTAACTAGATCATGTAGGAAAAAAAATACAATTTCTGCAAGTATAAAATGTTATACTGTGAAAATAAATTAATTCTTTTCTCTAGTAATACAAATATGATGACCATATTTATGAATAGGCCTATTCCAAACAGATCTCACATTCCTATCTTAAGGCTTAGAATTTTTCTTTCAGTTTTTATTTTCCTCGACCTCTCTGTAGCACTTGACACTGTTGACAAATATCACTTCCATAAAGTTTTCTCCTTTCTTGGCTTTTATATTACCATTCTTTCTTAATTTTCAAATTACCTCTTCGCCTGATACTTCTTTGTGTCTTTTATAAGCTACCATTCTTTTCCTTGTCCCTTATATGTTACTAATTTTCAGGGTTTTATTCTTTGCCCTTTCCCATACTACTCTATATATGTTCCATGAGCTATCCTTGATGGGTATTCATCCACTTGCAAAACTTCAACTACTCTACCTTCTTTATGATAATGGATCTCAATTTTACATTTCCTATGTTGTGTTTTGTGCTGTGCTCAGTGACTCAGTTGTGTCCGACGCTTTGTGACCCCATGGACTGCAGCTCATCAGGCTCCTCTGTCCATGAGGATTCTCCAGGCAAGAATTCTGGAGCGGGTTGCCATGCCCTCCTCCAGGGGATCTTCCCAATTCAGGGACCGAACCCAGGTCTCCCACATTGCAGGTGGATTCTTTACTGTCTGAGCCACCAGGGAAGGCCTTACATTTCCTAGGCTCCAGCTTCGATCACCTTCCAAACATTTCTCATGATTGTTCCCAAGCAACCTCACGCTCAATATACAAACTGGACTGATTTCCCTTCCTTTGATCCTCTCCTTTCATGTTTCCTTATTTTGGTGAATGGGGCCATGATACAAGTTGAAATGGGTCCCCCTCCAAATTCTTAGGGTGAGGTCCTAACTCCTATTACCTCAGAACATGGCCTTATTTGGATATAGGAAAGACCTTTACAGAGGTAGTCAAAATAAAGTCATTAGGATAGGTTCTAGTCCAATTTGACTCGTGTCCTTATTAAAAAAGAGAAATTTAGAGATAGACACAAGTGGAAAAAGCCACATGTAGATGAAGGTAGAGATCAGAATGATGCTTCTACAAGCCAAAGAATGCCAAAGATTGCCAGAAAACCACCAGGAGCTAAGAGAGAGGTCAAGAACAGATCCCTCCCTAGCACCTTCAGAGGAAGCATGGCCCTGCTGACACCTTGACTTCCAGCCTCCATAACTATGAGACAATAAATTTCTTTTGTTTAAGCCACTCAGTCTGCGATATTTCATTATAGCAGGCCTAGAAAACTAATACACGTGCATGTGTTCTAGGTTTCTTCAGTTGTATCTGACCTTTTGCGACCCTGCAGACTAACCGAACAGGCTCCTCTGTCCACAGGACTCACCAGACAAGAATACTGGAGTGGGTTGCCATGTCCTCCTCCAGGGAGATTCTAGAAAAGAATCTGCAAGTGGCTCCTCATCACCCATGCAATAAAACAATCAAACTCCTTAGTATTCATGGCTTCTCAGGACAATTCCTTTTCTCAATTTCTTATACTATACTTTAGCAATGCTGAACTTCCTGCTCTTCTCTGAGTATATCATGCCCTCCTATTGCGTCTGCAAATGCTGTTCCTTTTCTTGAAACAAGCTTCTCTTTTTTCTTTTCCTGCCTGAGAAACTCCTACTCCATTGTTAAGATTCAGCTTACGCTTTCTACTATGACTGTCCCTGTGTCATCCCCCACTTTACTGGGAGCTCTGTAAAGTCAGGAACTGCTATTTGTATCTGCTTCCTTGGTGCCTGGAAAATAACAGGTGCTCAAGAAATGATTTTTTGGAATATATACACAAATAAATATGTTTTTTGTTTATCCACAAAGAACGTGAAAATATTAGAGCACAGTACTCATAAGTAAGTTGGTGCATGTGTTTATTAAAACTATTCTTTAGGTAAGTTAATTCATCATTGATGGCCTTTTTTAGTAAAGAGAACTGGCCATATCTGTTTTTCATGGTTGTTCAGGATGTTCTGCAAACCTTTTAATTTTCCTTGATCTGTTTTCGTTGATCTGTTAGTTCAATGGTCATTACAGGACAGAATTAAATTCATCTTTCCACTCTTTAGATCTTAATATATTTTTAGGTCTGTCAGCTCTCCTTAGATATCTTGTAGGAAAATCAAAAGCAGTCAATTTGCTGCTCCAGTCATATAATGACATAGGAGAAACGAAAGAGTGCATTACTACAAAATGCCTAATTGCTCCTTTCTATTTCAATAACCCAAATTGTGCTTGAAAGCACCTTATTTTATGAGGGGAAAGAGTTAAGTGATCCTCATTTCTACCAGGTTGCATCAGTTATTTAACAAAACTCCCCCTACCCCACCCCATCCGGTGAGTCCAATCATCTCATATTCTTGCCTCCAGGTGGCAAATGCTTGGCTGCACTTTTATTGTCTTTTGCTGGTAAGAAAACCAGCCTGGTTATACATCTCTCCCTCTGCTCCTTCCCTATGTAGGGATAGGGCACCAACATACATATGCAGAGCTTAGTTAACGCACAACAAAAAACATATTGCCAAAAAATATTCAGTGCTTTCTTGTGAAAACAGAAGCAGGTCCCTTTGGATCACAGCATGGAAAGTGTTCCACTAAAGCTTTAATGTGAATTTGCTCAATGGGACTGTGCATACAGGTGTAGAACAATTATTAGATTTGATATCTGAATGAGCCCAGGTTCCCATTAGAGCCTGACTGCTTCAATGACCCCATTATTTTGCTTCCACTGCTCCCAGAACTGATCAACTTAATTATTCTGACTAACGAAACATTTAGGACATGAATTTCTGATTTGTTTAAACCATATGGGGCATCTAAAAGTGCCTTACTTAAAAAAAATCACAATACAGAAGAAATGACTATGAGGATGTGTTAGATGCTTGGAAGTAGGGCAGGGCCAACTTCCATGCTGGGCACACAGACACTGTTTTTCTGGGATGGCCCCTCTGTCTAGATTACTCCTTGGGACCTGTTATGTTTTAGCAATGCTGCTTTTCCCTGGAGTTTCACTCAAAGCAGAAAGCAGGAATTTGGCAATGGGGATAGGGGCATGGAAATGACAAGTTAAACCTTGCATTTCCTGCCATAATACATTCAGTTCCTTAAAACTATGTTCAGAAGCACAACAATAACAACAACAAAACCCCTCTTTGCAGAGCAAGCCAATTACAGTGATTCTTTGGCAAGGAGAATAAAGATCAAGAAAAGTCAGAAAACAAGACTAACTTTAGAGTTGATGTGTAAGGAATACAGCCTTTTTTATATATGGAAGTGAAAGTGTTAGTTGCTCAGTCATGTCCAATTCTTTGCAACCCCGTGGACTGTACCCTGCCAGGCTCCTCTATCCATGGGATTTCCCAGGCAAGAATACTGGAGTGGGCTGCTATTTCCTTCTCCAGGGGATCTTCCCCACCCAGGGATAGAATCTGAGTCTCCTACATTGCAGGCAGATTCTTTTCCGTCTGAGCCACCAGGGAAGCCCCTTATATATGGAAAGTTAAGGTCAAATTGTATTTCTTAATTTTAAAAAAAAGTATCACCTTCGAAATATTGGATTTTGACATTAACTTCAGCTGTAGCAGTACATTACCCATAGTATGTACCTAGGAAAGGAAAAGATATATTATTTTGATACAGAAATATACTGATTCTGATAAGTCACAGCTGTTTCATAATTGGCATTTTTAAAAGCAACTACAACATTACCCATTCTTTCAGTTTATATTAATGACTATTAAAAAGTTTTATGCTTACTTACAGAAAAGGGGGCATAAAAGTATTACCAGTCTCTAAAATTTTACAGATGCCAGTTTATTTCCCATCAGTGAATGCATCTGTCCTTAAAAAGAATGAAAGTGACATCAAAATGTTTCCCTTTGCCCCTTGCCTCCTTTCACTAATGATATGTAATGGCTGCTGAGCCTGCAATAAACGTGTTTGTGTCCAGTCATATTCCCATCATTTTACAATCCAATCTGATTTCTTTAACAGAAAAGAAAAGAAAGCAAGTCACAGGAGATAAGCCCAAGTTCCTGCTTCAAGGCATTCCCTGACATCAGCCTTCTCTTCGTACTTCTGCTCGAAGTGTCTGATTTGACAAAGCACTCAGAAAGTCAGCAGACAAGTCTCTTCACCTCCTCTCCCAAACTGTCTGACAGGAGTCAATAATGAATCTTTCACACAGCTACAATCTAACAATTTGAGAGGAAAGTCTGAGGGGAAACTTTGTAGCTATTCCTTACAATATTCTATTAAAGAGGGGTATAAAAATGCATTTGCCTCAGTGGGGCTATTCTCCTCCTCTGGTTCAACTCAATCCATTTTAACAGTTGGCAGTTTCAATAACAGAAGATACAGGCGCTTTGCATGCCACATGAAAGCAAAGGATTTGGAGATGGAAGCAAAAACAGAAAGAAAAAAGAAAAAAAAACAACAACAGCTTCTCTTCTATAAAAGAATTTCTTTAATAACAGCAGCTGGGAAAAACTTCTCTGAGTTTGTGTCCTTCTCCTACCGTTTTACATAAAGTGACTACCATACTTCTCTTCCTAGGCTACATCTACTGACAGACTGTCATAAGCAAACAACTTTTCCTCTTAGATTGCAATAATTATCTTCTGTATTTTTAATGCACTCAAAACAAATTTTCTTATAATAACATCACAGTGACAATGCCCCCTGTATTCCCAATGTAAAATGATATATTTTAAATATGATAATCATAAAAGCAGCCTATCCATAATTACTATTCTTAGGTTAAATAAAATATCAACATTTTTTATTCATGTTTAGGTTAACATTTGCAATTCAGCTTTTTGCAATATTTAGATGGAACTGAATAAGTTATGGGAACATTTTTTTAAAAGAACAAACTTTAAGATTGCTTCCTTCTTGAATGGGTTGTCATCCTTACTGCCCACAAATGCCCTTCAACTTATAACATTAAAGAAGAACTTGAAGTTCACCAGATGAGTCTATTATTAATGGTTAGCTATGTCTCTGTGCCCACCAACTGTTATCTACTCAATTTTGAACTTGTACTTAATGATTATTTAGAAAGAAATTATGTCTATTTTTATACAATGTGCTGTGATTACTAGGATTAATAGACATAATTTAAAAACCTCTGACACATTCAGATTGTAAACTGGTTAGTGTGGAGGAAGTGGAGGGATCAAGTTCTGTCACTATATCTTGATACATATAAACTAACTACATATAACTTGTGCATACAGACTAACTTGGGAGCAATAATGATGTACGTATCTTTAAAGGTCAATTTCCTATAGGTTAGGTATGAGGATTTTCTCCTAGGAGAAATAGCTCAGAAAAATAAGCAATTAACAAATATACAAGTAAATACATAAAGTAACTTCATGTGGAATTAGGAGAAACAGCTCCAATCTTGTTTTGCACCCTCTTTGTCCCTTTTAAACTCCTTAACTTTAAATTGTTCTAGAGGGGAGGTTAGCTGATATTTTGTAACAAATGGTTACCTTTACTAAAAGCATCTCCAGCTTCTACAACATTTTGTGATGCACTGTTATATTATCCACTCTGGGATTCAGTGCAGTTTGCTCCCTCTTATTCTATCCCTTACTAAGAAAGTGAAAACACTAAGAGAGTGAAAGCTAGTCCCTATTTAATTAACCCAAAGGCTGATTATCCTTATACCTTCCCTTTTCTTAGGCTAAACATTTCTAAACACGTTTGACTCCCTTATCACGAATTTAAGGAAAAGAGAGTTGATACCACGTCCGTTCTCAATTCATGCAGGTCAATAAAGTGTTTCTTAAAAGATACCTATTTTTAGAAGAGCCTCATGGACTTGTACAATAGTTTGGAGATAATGGAACACAGAATTTTAGAACCGGAAGGGAATTTGTGGATTATTTCAGTTTAGTCTAACCCTTCATTTTAGAGATGATTATACTGACCTCCAGAGACGAGGATGAACTTGTCATAAATACCGTGAATAATAAAGATATGAAACTGAGAGGTTTAAAGCAGGGAATGGGATGTAAAGTAATGAAAAGTGAAAGTGAAGTCGCTCAGTTGTATCCAACTCTTTGCGACCCCATGGACTGTAGCCTGCCAGGCTCCTCCATCCATGGGATTTTCCAGGCAAGACTACTGGAGTGGGTTGCCATTTCCTTCTACAGGAGATCTTCCCAATCCAGGGATTGAACCCTGGTCTTCCACATTGTAGGCAGATACTTTACCATTTGAGCCACCAGGGAAGTAATGAAACGCAATCATAATTGTTCTTTCATTTATTGAATAATACATGATTATGCTTTGAGAAAATATATATACATGAAGAAAGCAATAAAATGATAGACCACAATCTTCTGATGGTCTTGTATAATAAATATTTGAAGGAAGCAACTAGGGAGTAACAGTAAATTTAACATTCTTATAATATTATAATACAACATTCAGTGAATCAGCTCTTTGGTAAGCAAAAGTTCCCTGGGTTATATATATAAATCCTATAATATATGAATATATACTATATATAAAAACAGATTACAGATTTATATTATTAAATGTATAGATTCTATTATATATACATATACATATGTGTATGTATATGTTATACACACACATATGTATATGTATGTGTGTATACATATACATGTGTGTGTGTATCTCCTATAATTGTCCAAGGTGGTGCTAGTGGTAAAGAACCCACCTGCCAATGCAGGAGACAGAAGAGATGTGGGTTCGATCCCTGGGTTGGGAAGATCCCCTGGAGGAGGGCACGGCAACCCACTGCAGTATTCTTGTTTGGAGAATCCCATGGACAGAGGAGCTTGGTGGGTTACAGTCCATAGGGTCATTATAAATATATAGATTCTATTTCATATATATATATATATGTATATCCAATAATTTGCATTTTAGTGGGCCTAAAATATTTTTATTTTATTTTACACTGTTCACAAAGTCCTTAAAGTATACATTTATACAAAGATCTGAGAAGAAAAGGACAGTTATGCACCTTGACGAGATGCACGTTGGGTTGGCTGACATGCTATGGATATATACACACACACACAAACCTTTGTGAATGTAGCTATATACATATATACATACATACACACACACATATATATATGAAAGTGAAAGTGTTAGTTGCTCAGTCGTTTCTAACTTTTTGTGACCCCATGGACAGTAGCCCACCAGATTCCTCTGCCCATGGGATTTTCCAGGCAAGAATACTGGAGTGGGTTACCATTCCCTTCTCCAGGGGATCTTCCTGACTCAGGGATTGAACCTGGGTCTCCTGCATTGCAGGCAGATTCTTTACTGTCTGAGCCACCAGGAAAGTCCATCTATCTATCTACCTATCTATATGGATATATCTGATGCTTGGCACCACATCTTTATTACCAGGCATTGGTTTCCACATAGCTAAGATTAGAACGTTAACAGTTCTTCGAGCTGTAAAGATAAGTTAGAAAAGTCACTGCATTGCCCACTCTGGTGATTCCATCATGTTCTCCATTGTTGACGGCAGGGGCTCAAAGCTGCTGGTATCATGTCATTGCTTTTGTTCATCATTGTCCTAAACTTCATGCTACTGACATCCAGTATGTGCTTTAATATTTAAGACATCGTTTTCAGATTTTTGCTGTGAGCTGGGTATTTTAATTTAGGTTGATTGGTCAAGTTCAGTTCAGTTCAGTTCAGTCACTCAGTCATGTCCGACCCTTTGCGATTCCATGGACTGCAGCATGCCAGGCCTCCCTGTCTATCACCAACTCCCAGAGTTTACTCAAACTCATGTCCATTGAGTTCGTGGTGCCATCCAACCATTTCATTCTCTGTCATCCCCTTCTCCTCCCACCTTCAATCTTTCCCAATATCAGGGTCTTTTCAAATGAGTCAGTTCTTTGCATTGAGTGGCCAAGGTATTGGAGTTTCAGCTTCAACATCAGTCCGTACAATGAACACTTAGGATTGATCTCCTTTAGGATGGACTGGTTGGATCTCCTTGCTGTCCAAGGGACTCTCAAGAGTCTTCTCCAATGTCACAGTTTAAAAGCATCAATTCTTTGGCGCTCAGCTTTCTTTAGAGTCCAACTCTCACATCCATACACGACTACTGTAAAAACCTTGACTAGAGGTTTTTTGACTAGAGGAAAAACCTTGTCCAGCCTTGACTAGACAGACCTTTGTTGGCAAAGTAATGTTCCTACTCTTTAATATGCTGTCTAGGTTGGTCATAGCTTCCCTTCCAAGAAGCAAGCATCTTTTAATTTCATGGCTGCAGTCACCATCTGCAGTGATTTTGGAGCCCCAAAAATAAAGTCTGCCACTGTTTCCACTGTTTGATTGATTGGTAATGAAATATAATTCAAAGCCAACTGTCTTGTGAACAAGTTAAATGAGTGCTCGGTTCCATAAAGTCTCTTTTTCCAATTAGTCTCTGGAATCTGAATGAGCTGTATTTCATCAATAGAAGTATTTGGAACTTGACTAGAAAGCAATACCTTTTTTCATTCATTGTGTATGTCACTTACTATTGGGTATCTGTTTTAAAATGCTAGTAAATGCTGTTGTTTTCATTGACTTCGACTCAAATTCCTTTTAACAATGACCTCCTCATCTTATTCCCATGAGCCACAAACATGGTGTGACTAGAGGAAAAGGAGATGAATTTTTGTGTATACATGGTTAATGTATATGAATCTTGTTATAGTAAAGCCACATATCCTATTTCTAAAACAATTACCTTCCCTCCCAAACTCCTCCTTTCTTCTGTTAAACATGGTAGTTTTTCAGTTCATCTTTCTACATGACTCATACCAGCAGCCCCTCCTGCCTCTACTTTAAAAGACTGGTAATCATCTGGTTCAAATCTCCAGTCTCAATAATTGTCCAGCAGTCACATAGAATTTAGCACTGTAATCATTCCAGTGCAGTCTTGATAATGTTATATGATGAATTAGAAAATGTTCTCATAGTTAATATACTTTATCGTACCAGTCACCCCTTGATGCTTCCATTTAGTCCTTGTAGCTTGTTATCTATGATTTTTCCATGGCTTACTTCAAAATTTTCCTTGTTTGTATTATGTGCTGTATTATGTAATGCTATGCTAATTTCCTGTTGTAATTGGTCAGCATGCCAACATCACGCACCTACTCAAATACAGCTTCAAAATTTTTTATCAGCTTATAGGTTTTATTTAACTGAAATCATTAAAGTAGTAGAGACTCTTGCTGCATGTTTGGATTCCACTTAAATTGCTAGTATAATTTTGAATTACTTTATATCAAGTTTTCCAAATGCCCTTATAAAGAGATTTTATAGCAACTATATACATTTTTTAAGTGAGGAAAAGCAGCACACTTCTTTTTTCTTTGTTTTTAGGAAGATCTTTCTTAAAAATATGCTGATTTATGTTATCTGTTAAAAACTATACTATGAGCCATAACACACAGTGTACCTTCTTTTTGTTGAAAACTAGCCACTTAGATAACACGGCGGGACTTCCTTGGTGGTTCAGTGGTTAAGACTCTGTGCTTTCAATGCAGGGGGCACAGGTTTGATCCCTGCTCAGGGAACTAAGATTCCCCCATGCCATGAGGCATGGCCAAAAAATTAGGAAAAAAAAAAGTTACCATGGCAGAAAGGAAAGAACACTGGCTTTAGAGTCCTAGGCTCTGAAGAGAACTGCCTACTGAACTGATGCCTAAAATAGGGATAATGTTTCAGACCTCAGATGGTTACTACCGAGATCAAATGAGATCTCACAGACATAGAGCTCAAACCAGTGTTTACCAGTAACTATTGGATGTAAGATAGACTTAAGGATGTATTGTAAAACACGGGGAATATAGCCAACATTTTGTGATAACTATAAGTGGAGTATAATCTTTAAAACTGTATAAAAAATAAAATAAGTTAAAAAAGATCAAGTGAGATATTTTCTGTAGAGTGCCAGGCAACAATGTTTGGCACATAGTAAACATTAAATTGGAGAAGGAAATGGCAACCCACTCCAGTGTTCTTGCCTGGAGAAACCCAGGGACGGCGGAGCCTGGTGGGCTGCTGTCTGTGGGGTCGCACAAAGTCGGACACCACTGAAGCGACTTAGCAGCAGCAAACATTAAATTAATTCAGTGTGTTAGTTGCATATTAATCTGAACCTTAGCAGGTGTACTTCATAAACATATCTCATCTCAATGTACCAACCTTGGGTGGGTGGGGGGGAACACAAGTATCAATTAACAGCTAGAGTTCAAGAATGAACTACTGAATATCTGAGTATTGAGAGGATGGTAATGAGAATCAGCTTATACTTTCTGTATTTATTTTGGGGGGAAAGAATTCAGAGTGAGGAAGAATTTAAAATGCAGATTATCAGGATTTATGAGGAAGAGATATCTTTTTTCTCATTACTTTAATAAACAGCAGTCAAAAAAAAATGCCTCATCAGACTTATGGCAGATAACAAAGAAAGTACAACTTTAATTACATCCTTGATTTACAGATAATGTTGCAACATCTCAAACAATGAACATCAAATTTTTCTGCAATCTATTTGCAAAGATGTGTGTACGTGTATGTATTTTAGAGGTGGGATGGGAAACCATTTTTCATTCCATTCTTTTTAAATGAGGATGCACTTAAATAACTGTTCAAGAAAGAAAATGCAAATGAACATTAAACTACTTACATTCCTTAAATTCTTTTCTAATATGTGTCAACTTACACACATTGTTATAGATCTAATCAGTGTTTATATACTCTCTTGTGATCTAATTCTTTCACTTAACATTGTTCATGCAACAGGACCACTATCAGACTATACTTGTTTCCCTATAGTTCCTCCCACATCTCACTTTGTGCTTAGACATTCTAACAGATATATGTTGCTACCTTGCTGTTATTTTAATTATAATTTCTGGCTGGTAAAAGTGGTGTTTTTCCATGTGATGATTTATTGTGCATTTTTTTTTCATGTAAACTTTCTCTCTCCATCTTTCATTTTGCTATATGAACTGCCTGGGGGACCAGGTCTAGAGGACCCTTACACATTTCTTCCAGTATCAACATAACCAAATTTGTTGATTACTCCACTAACCCTGTACAGCTAAATGATATAACTATACATCTAATCATTGTCCATCCTCCTATGCTTTGAAAACAAATATCCAAATGGTCTCCAAATCCTGCAATAAATCTCTAAATTATTTCCCAATCTATTCTTCTCTAAGACTACTTTCATCTTCTCACAGTTATTTTTAGAAATCGGCTTAGAAAGATAACTAAAATACACGCTTGATCATATAACTCTGTCTCCAGTTAATGAATTTTTTATTGCTTTCAAGACAAAGTGAACTTTTTGAGCACAGCCTAGAAGGCCTTTGCAATGTAGCCTAATCTCATTTACAGCCCAACCTCATTCTCCCATTGTTTGCATAAATTCTATAATACATTACATCTAAATATACTACTCATTGTTCCTGAATATCATTCTTGCTTTTCTGCATAACACTTTGTTATGTCATTTTGCCTCCCTATTAGACTCAGGTCCCCTTTCTCCCTATTCTACTCCAAATGTCTATGAATATCTTATATATCCTTAAGTTTCATCTCAAATATGATTGACCTCCTGAAGCTATTTCTCAACTGGATAAGGCTTCGCCTGTCTGTGAATCCCCAGGGTAGTTACAGCTTGCTAAGAATTATTTGTATATTTGTGTTATCCCCTTGGAATAGCTTATAAGCTGTTGAGAAAGTGAAAGTCGCTCTTTCGTGTCTGACTGTTTGTGATCCCATGGACTATCCAGTCCATAGAATTCTCCAAGCCGGAATACTGGAGTGGGTAGTGTTTCCCTTCTCCAGGGGATCTTCCCAACTCAGGGATTGAACTCAGGTCTCCCATATTGTAGGCGGATTCTTTACCAGCTGAGACACAAGGGAAGCCCAAGAAGATTGGAGTGGGCAGCCTATCCCTTCTCCAGGAGGTCTTCCTGATCTAGGAATCAAACTGGGGGATCTCCTGCATTGCAGGTGGATTCCTTACCAACTGAGCTATCAGGGAAGCTCTTGAGAACAGGGGCTCAACTCACATCTTTCTCTCTGCAAATGCTTTGCACATAGTAGGCATTCTGTATGTTTATCTTGAACTGAATATTTCTCAAGGTCTGAAAATCCCTATAACAGCAATAACTTTGCCTCCTACATGGTTGGATCATCCCTGCACTCAACATAAATATGGAATGAATACAAACTACAAACATGAACACTTTCAAAGTCATACAATTGGGTAAAAATTAAGAACGTGTATATTCTTAACCTCCTAAATGTAAGGCATACCTCCCACCCTCCCAGTTATGTCTCAGAAAAAAAGAAACTGTCTTATACTTCAGTCCTTACAGATTCTTTAATTATAAGGGGTCTTATCTAAACTACTCTATTTTTTAATATTAAAGTACTACTTCGAGAACACACATTAGTCTGGGACAAACTCAATTTGCGTTTTAGGTGATTATGGAGGTAAATTTACAGAACGAGAGTGGGGGGTTGGAAACAAGAAAATGTAACACAGATCTAGGAATTGTTTACAGGGTATGTCCTCAGAGTATTAAGTGTTGGATATGATGGAATAAAAAAAAAAGCCTTTGAAAGATTACTTAAAATTGCAATTCAGTAAATACCTAAGAGAAGATAAAAATATATATATACATATTTTAAATGGCTGGAATAATCAACTGTCCTAGTGCCGTGAAACTGGATACGTGTGGCTTGGGATAAAGGTGACAGGGGTGCTATCATACACTGATTAAAGTCCTGTATCTCTATCTAAAACTTGGACATGAATGTGATGTATTCCAGAAAATTGTCAGGTAACTCAAAAATGGGCTCCCGTGCTTATAGAAACACTGATGTCAGTGATATATGTGAAGAAGCACAACAAAATTGTTTTATAAGATAGGATAGTGGGGGGGGGGGGGAAGCAATTTTTCTACATGTAGATATTATATTGTACCATATGCAATTTGAATCCATCTGTACAATTAAATGGATTTCCTATAAAAATTAGGTGTTTTACTATTTCATATACATTTATGAAAGGCTATCTATATTCAAAATGGTCAAAAACTTAAAAAAATATTCACTTAGGAAAATGGGGCACACCTTATCCATACTTTTGAATCCATGGTGGTATGCATCCCTCATTTTGACCACAATAATAGTAAGAGCTGCCACTTAGAATTTGCTGGGTATCAAGGACATTGTTAAGAGATTTGCATATATGTCACTGATGCTTCAAGCAATTCTATAGTGGGTATTAAGAAGCCATTATATAAATGAGGAGAGTGTGCCTCCAAATTAAAAAGTTTGTTCAAGATCATGCAGTGAATAAGCAGTGGACATCCATGGAGTTTCAAAGTTCACAACCTGAACCACCACGTCATATGGCCCCCACAAGCACTGAGCCTGAATTTCTAGGTCCATGACTTTGACAGGATGGTGCTTAATATAAACAATGGTAAAATCAAAAGTAGGACAAGAGCAAGAATTTTTGTAATCCATAAATGCATTACCATCTTCAATACAAACCCTTTTAATACATTTTTTATTCTGAATACATTTCAACTAGAAACCTGAAGAATACCACACTCATGATCTGTTTAGCCTCATGATTTTATTTCTGGTGAGATTCACCGAGGGATGCTCTGTAGAAAGGAGTGGTTTACCCTTCTTTGTTTCCCTAACCTTCTTTCTGCTAACCATGTGTCTACAGTGCATGAACTGATCCAAATCACTTTACTTTCCAAAACATGCTAGTTCTTTATACTCAATATTTTGTTATAATCTATAAGGGAAAAGAATCTGAAACAGAGTAGATATAGATATACATATGTACAACTGAATCAACTCTGTTGTACATTTGAAACTAAAACAACACTGTAAATCAACCATACTTCAATAAAATAAATACGTATGCTATTTCTTCACAACTTCTGGGGTAACCATGACTTTCCCTTCTTCACTGTTTATCTCTGTAATGTTTCAAGGATACTCCTCAGTGCCAATATTCTTGGCTTTGGTAAACAGGTTTGCACATATTGTATCAAAGCTTTTGTGATTTCAGTTGATGGATTCTGAGCATAGTCTCACTGAACCACTATATTTTCCAACAGAAGAGCCCTAATTGTTCTAGGCTTTTATACCAGGGAATCCTCACTATTTGTTGGTTTATTACAAATGCCTTCTCTGGCCTGATGCGGCCTGTTGCATGCATGCACAATTGTGTCTGACTCTTTGTGACCCCATGGACTGTAGCCCTCCAGTCTCCTCTGTCCATGGGATTCTCCAGGCAAGAATACTGGAGTGGGCTGCTATTTCCTCCTCCAGGGGATCTTCTTGACGCAGGGATTGAACCTGGGTTTCCTGCATTGGCTGGCGGATTCTTTACTACTGAGCCACCTGGCCTGATACAGCAGCATCTTCTGTTTGGATGCCAATCTCTTTCCAGATGCTGACCAACAGAAATGTTGACCTATCACCGTCCTGAGTTCATCTTTTCGGGGGACAGCTACCAGTCACTCCTACATCGCTTTGCAAGATGGGAATGAACAAGTGGGAGCCCACCAGCCTATGAATGCAGCCTGGCTTATTTTACCTTTTTTCCCCACAAAATACTTTTTACCCACACGGAAGCTCACCTGCCACTTCTCAGCCCACTTGTGAGCCTCAGGAGAGTTTCCTGCAGTTTACCCCTGGCAGCTTGGCATTTCACTTTTAGTGAGCTCAGAACAGCTGAGTGTCAACTGCAAACTCTCTTTCTCCAGTTTCCTTAACGTTTTGACAGAATCAACTACTTCCTTGAAATAATTAAAGCGATAATGTTTCAAACTGAAGGAGAAATATTAAGTGTAAAATTATCCTCCAATTAAAGAAAAAAATGCTCCACGCAGTGGTATTTTCTTTTTTTTAATTTCACCCTTCTTCACAGTGATGATGAACAGTAGATCATAATAGAAGCCTAGATTTAGACATGCTACTGGCCTCATACCTCTGAAGGCATAAAACCAAGGATTAATCTGCCAAATATCCTAAAATGCATTTACTTTCACTGTCATCAATCCTTCCAATTGGTCCCCCCCAGGTTGCTTTGTAATTCTATCTGCCTCTTACATATTTAAAAAGCCTAATGTTTATCATTACTTCATTTTTAAAACTTTTATTTCCTTCTCTAGGAAGCCTTATTAATTTTTATACTACTCCTTTTTCAGAATGTAAAATAAATAAAATAGATTTTAGTCTTCTTAGATATGCCTCCATGGTATGAAGTTTTATTATGAATTTTAAAGAAATCAATGACCAGAATTCTAATTTTCCCATAGACATCTTAACAGAAAATAATGAAGACAAAATTTTAAAACAGATTTCTGTTGTAGCTAATTTACTATGTGAAGAAATAGAATTCTAAAGTTTTTTTTTTTTTTTTTATCAATACAAAATTAACTTGCACAATCCAAATATACTCAACTTTTGGGGGTGTCTGTGTGAATGTATATCTCAGAACAGTGGTTTTGGAGTAAATAATCATAACCTAGGTGCTTCTCTAGCTACAACTTAGACATGTATGAAATGAAAAATTATAGATTGTGTAATCGCATTTAATATCTGCCTTAAAGTTCTGTCCTGAGCACAGGTTGCTGTGTCAGTTAAAGTTCCTGAATGATCCACCCAAATCTCATGTTAGTAGTAGACGCAGCATGATATAGTGGAACGAGCACAGAATTTAGATTCAGAGGTCCAAGGCTTACATTTTGCTCAGCCTCATTTAAGTCAGGAAACTAGTAATGAGTCACTTAATCTTTCTAATCCTCAGTTTCTTGACTTGCAAAGTGAGGAAGTTAATTTATCTTTCTATGTCCACATGTTTCTTGTGAGGCTGAAATAAGATAATGTAAAATTTTTAAAAGTAATTAATAAACAATAAAGTTTTATTAAAATCAGTTTTATTAACTGCAAGGCTTATCTAAAAATAGACCTCTTGCCAATGGGCCACTTTTTATCTTTTCTATTGCTGGCTCTCTATTTTATACTATGATTCCTTGAAAAATAGTCATGGCGTTATGACTGTGTTCATAATTAAAAAAAAAATCTAAATCTTTTTCTATGCCATCTTAATAAGCATGGGAGAAAGAGTCTTGTTGTTTTTATTTTACCACTTTCTTTTTAGTTCAGGTTTTTCAGCAGAGGCCACTCTGATGATGTTTAAAACCAAGATATCAAATGACACTGTCATGATCTGGAAATGTCTGCGAGGTCCAATGGGAAGTCTTAGCAAATGTCAGAGTACCTCTAAGGCAAGGCAGATCCTCAGGATGGATAATGATGCAAGAGTTTAGTACTAAAGATACATACAGCAGGATGCTGAGGAAAGGCCTGCTTGAGGCTCAAAGGTCAAGCAGCACAAGTTTAATGCGAGTCAAGTAAAAGGTCACTTAGCATTGTGATTAGTGATGCTGAATGGGTACAGGGTGATGTAATAGATATAGTCAACTAACACTTCCATTTCAGGAGGTGTCAGAATTGATATTTTCATCCATTCCCTTCCTTTCTGACAAGTAATTACTTAGAGAAGTCAATGACTGAAAACACATCCTAGGCAGCCATCAACTGTTTGGTAGTTAGTAGTCTACTGTGGTTGAGTTGCAGTTAAAAGCCACTGTAAGTGGCTGATGACTTATAGATTTTAAGGGAGGATAAATTATCTCTACATACTGTTCAGAACAGTCCTAACTGGTGTGTTTATCACTAGCAATTCAATTGTTAATTTTTGCTTTAAAGCAAAACAAATACACATTTTCAAGATAACACAGAAACCTGGAAGAGGAACTGATCCAAGTAGATGATATGAAAATGAGGAATACGTCAAATATGGCAGATGCATAGCAATAAGCACTAAATGAAGGTGATAAAAATACCCCCAATAACAATATCCCACTACTACTACCACCACCACCAATAGCAAAATATCCCCAGAAATAAAAAATTAAAGGTCCCCCCCCATCTGCTTTAAATAGCTATAAGGAATGCTGAGACATATGGTAGTGTGTGAAAGTTAACACTACACATTCATAACACAAAGGACTTGTTGCGATGGATAACATAATAAAATCCTTACAGGGTGATGGCTCATCCTAGGATATGAAGAATAATTGGAGTGGGATCTAAGCAATTTTCATGTGGCATCCACAGGGTCTCAAGAAGAAAGTGAAATCAAAAGGACATATTTGAAAAAGAGACTATATATTTTAAACTCATTTTTGATCTAGTCAGGACATTAAAGGATTTATCCTCACAGCTAACTGGCTAGTCAGGTGCCTTCTGTGGTAACGACTTAGGGTTTACACAGGTTAGAACTGTAAGCTACACAATGAATTTTTTCTACATCTTTGTATCTTTAACACCTAACATGGGGCCTGCCACAAAGCTTGTAGCAAATAAAAAAGTACATTGAATCACAGACACTTCGCTCTTATGGGCCTTAGAGTCTTGGACTGGATTGGCCAAAAAGTTCATTTGGGTTTTTCATAAGATGATACAGAAAAATCCAAACAAACTTTTTGGCCAACCCAATATACAGATGGGAAAAAATAATTAAATAATAAGTCAGTGAAAACAGATGCTAGGAATTATAATGAGAGACTCTCATGTCTGTACTTCTTCTTCCTTAAAGCATGACTTCTTTTTGATCTTCTTGGGATAACTATGATGTGATATCAGCCCAATTTTCCGATAGGTCAGGATTGTATAAATCAGAGATGGAAGCTGGACCAGAGGACAAATACCAGTGAAGATCTGTCTTGCTGTAGAAGAGAGCTACTTTTGACTTTAAATCCTCATGGTTTCATACTATTTAAGTATGTATTTCATTGGTGAAATTTCTACTTGCTCTTGGTGATTTTAATTCAGCATTTACTGTGTCTACTATGCACATGGAAACAAAAAAGTGAGTATGTAAAACATAGATGTAATACTATATAGTTTGAGTGATTTTTAAATTTTAATTTTTATTTTATTATTATTTTTTTTAATATTATTTTATTAGTTGGAGGCCAATCACTTCACAACATTTCAGTGGGTTTTGTCATACATTGACATGAATCAGCCAATTTAAATTTTAATTTTTAAATTATATTTTTAATTGATTTTTATTGAAGTATAGTTGATTTACAAAGTTGTGTTAGTTTCAGGTGTAGAGCACAGTAATTCAGTTATATATATACACACACACACACACATTCTTTTTCAGATTCTTTTCCCTTATATGTCATTACAGAGTATTGAGTATATGTCATTACAGAGTATTGAGCTCTCTGTGCTATATAATAGGTCCTTGTTGGTTATCTATTTTATATACAGTAGTGTATGTTAATCCCAAACTCCTCATTTATCCCTCAACAATATTTTTGCATTCTTAAAAAGTTTTCAATGTCTCTATGCTAAATTATTTGAGTTGTTATAATTGTTTTCAGTACCTCCTCCCACCCCCCAGCCCCCGAATCTGTCCTTTTTCATATTTCTAGATCAGTTCAACTGAAGAGTACCCTGATAAGGCAAGGAGAGTTGTTTAAACCTGATTCACTTTACTACACAGCAGAAGCTAACAAAACACTGTAAAGGAACTATACTCCAATAAAATATTAAAAAACAAAACAAAACAAAAAAAATCTGTCAGTGGATCCTACACCATGTAAGAGTTCAAACTTCTTTATATCAGAACCCTTCTTGGCAGCTGCCCAACTCCCCAGCCTGATCTCTCACCTTGCCTCTTTACATCTATTCCTCAAGCCATACACTTTTTCCCCCAAGCCATATACTTTTTATTTTTTAGGACCATGGCAAAGCCTCCATTTCTCCCAGTTTTTTAAAGAGCTATGCCCCAAACCTGTCTGGCCTCCTTGTCTACTAGGAAAACTACTTTATATCCTTCAAAGTTCAATCTAAATATAAAGCCTTTCCTCATAATCTGCTCCCTTCTCCCACTAAAGAGTCCAGTCTTTCTTCCATTGCAAACCATATACACCATTATCCAACCCAACAAATTTTAACATGATAGTTTTTACATTAGTCTCCCCAACTAGACTGTTGAATTAAACTTATAGACATTTTGCTCTGATGGGCCTTAGAGTCTTCTATTGGATTGGCCAAAAAGTTCGTGCAGATTTCTTGTAAGATGGTATGGAAAATTCCAAACGAAGTTTTTGGCCAACCCAATATATAGGTGGGAAAAAATAATTAAATAACAAGTGAGTGAAAACAGAGGCTAGGAATTATAACAAGAGACACTCTTTTTCAGGTCTGTACCTCTGGCATCTAGTGCTATGAGGATGGTGATCTGTCTTGTCATATCTTTGAATCTTTGCAACTTAGGACAGAATCTGGTTCACAGATGTTATATAATACAATACTTACTTAAATAAATAAAAAGTGACTTAACTTGGAATTGATCAGTTGCCCAGGGACTAGGGTTGATGTTTACTTTTGTTTAGCAAACCTCTTCCCCATAGATAATCTAAAATTAATAGTATAAATAAGATTATAAAGAGAATATTTTAAATGCTTAAGAGAACAAACTTTTCAAATCCCCTCAAGTACTTTATAAGCATCAATTTACATACAATTGATATGCTAATTACAACTTAGCCATATTTGTTAATTAAAACTGGGTCCTTAAGGACCTCTACTAGGCAATGTTTGAATGACTGAATCTTGTTAAAGTAGCTGAAGCTTCTGAACATACTAGAGATACATAAACATGAATGTCCTTAAAATTATTCCATAATCCCAATAATGTTAACTAAATCAAAATGGCCTTTTTCATTTGGCAAGATGCTTTATTAAATACTGTTTCGCTTCATTTTATGATACTACTTAAGTCCATTCATTGTTACTTTAAGGATTAAAAAAATACCCACAATGTTATTAGTAAAGGCTCTCTATTATGTATTATAAAGCCAAATTCTTTGGCATGAAATACAAAGCCCTTTACCATCTATGACCTCCTCATTCTCTCCTATATAGCCCATCTGTGTATCCTACCACTTCTTGCAACTAACCCTACAGTCCAGTTACACCAACTCCTTGCACTTCTTGAAACATGCTGGGTCTTTTCATGACACCATATTTTTATACATACTGTTGCTTTTCCTGTAATTCCCTTTGCATACTCATGACCATGAATTCATTCATTAACTCTGATGTCTGTTTTCCCATGCCTCAAAGACAGCTCCATAAAGAAGCTTTTTGGTCATCTAAGACAATGGTTCTCAAGGCAAGAATATTGGAGTTGGTTTGCCATTCCCTTCTCTAGTCAAGGAGATCAAACCAGTCAATGCTTAAGGAAATTAACCCTGAATATTCATTGGAAGGATTGATCCTGAAGCTGAAGCCACTTGATGCAAAGAGCTGACTCACTGGAAAAGAGCCTTAATGCTGGGAAACATTGAAGGTAGGAAGATAAGGGGATGACAGAGGATGAGATGGTTGGAGGGCATCACCGACTCAATGGACATGAGTTTGAGCAAACTCAGGGAGAAAGTGAAGGACAGGGAAGCCTGGCATGCTGCAGTCCATGGGGTCGCAAAGAGTTGGACACATCTTAGTGACTGAACAACAATAAGACAATGATAGTCACCCATTTCTCTGTGTTCCCAGCATATTTTGTTGAGCCATATATTATTTATGATAATACATATTTCTGTCTGCCTCCATTTGCATGAGGTCTTTGAGTGCTGAAACAGCACGCTATTCATCTTTCTATCCCACCATCGAGCACTGTTTCTGGCACAAAGAAGGCACCTGTTGTGGATTGAATTGTGTTCTTCAAAAAGATATATTGTAGTCCTAACTGTGGTACCTGTGAACGTGACCTTAATTGGAAATAAGTTCTTTGCAGATGAAATCAAATTAAGATAAGGTCATATATTGGATTAGGGTAGGTTTTATAACCAATGACTGGTGTCCTTTTTAGGAGAAATTTGGCAACACAAAGACTCAGAGGACACAGAGAGGGAAGAAGAACATGTGACAACAAAAGCAGAATGTGGAGTGATGCAGCTGCAAGCCAAGGAATGGCAAGGATTGCTGGAAACCACCAGATGCTAGCTTCTCTGGTGGCTCAGACAGTAAAGAATGCCTGCAATGTAGGAGATGCAGGTTTGATCCCTGGGTCAGGAAGATCCCCTGCAGAAAGGAAATGGCGACCCACTCCGGTATTCTTGCCTGGGCAATCCCGTGGACAGAGGAGTCCGGTGGGCTACAGTCCATAGGGTCACAAAGAGTCAGACACAACTGAGCGACTAACACTTTCATTTCACCACATGCTAGTAGTGAGACATGCAGTAGATTCTCTCTTCAGTGACCCCCAGTGGAATCAACCTTGCCTATACCTTGATTTTGTATTTCTAGCCTCTAGAACTGTGAGAGAATAAACCTCTAGTTTTAAGCCACCTAGTTGGTGGTAATACATTATGACAGTCAGGAAACTAATATCTGCATGCATGCTAAGTCATATCTGACTCTTCGTGACCCTATGGACTATAGCCTGCCAGACTCCTCTGTCTATGGGATTCTCCAGGCAAGAATACTGGAGTGGGATGTCATACCCTCCTCCAGGGAATCTTTGACCCAGGGATCAAACTTGGCATCTCTTATGTCTCCTGCATTGGCAGGTGTGTTCTTTGCCACTATTGCCACCTGGGAAGCCCAGGAAACTAATATAGCATCCAATATATTTTTATTGAAACCCACTCCAGAATGACCTAACAGAGGAGATTCTTTTATTCAGTAGAGGATCTATGCCCAATAAATTCTCCAAAGCATCTATTCTTATCTTCCATCTACAAGTTTCAGTAAGCCTATGGAGAGTCCCTTTACAACTTCCATATGTGTTTAAAGAGGATTCTGGCTGGAAAGAAGGGAACAGACATAAAGCCTAAAGAAAACTGACTTTTTCTCTTTACCATCATATCCACTGAGAACAGAGCAGAGACCTCAAAGCCATAGCTGAAATATTTAGGATCATGATTCATCCAATGAAATTGCTTCTCTGTTGTAGGATATTCCCTTTGGAGTTTTGGCTGGTGTTCTGTGCTCTAAAATGGGCCATATAATGCTGGAATCATCATGTGAATGTTTCCGAGTCTATAGTTTAATGGTAGAGTCATGAGGATTATTGCTATTACTGCTATTGCTCATAAAACCTATTTTAGGGGAAGTTTAGAACAAAAGTTACAGTAATGCACCCAGTAGATCCACATATAAAGCCAGGTAAAAATGTTACTTCTCTAGCCATTTCATTAACATAGTTGCTGTTATATAAATATAACTATCTTCTATAGTTACAGAAAACTTTATTATTTATGAAATGCTTTGAGACACAGTCTTATTTAAAATAAAAATAACATCACCTTTTATTCACTTTTTTTCATTAAAAAACTCATTTTCTACCTTACTATCTTTTTCCTGATATTAATATTAATATTCTGATATTAATTTCCAATTTTTTATCTGAAGTCCATTTCTTCATCTCTGTTTCTAATTTTCTTAATAAGGCATTTTCCCACTCACCCTATTTACAACTATAGTCCATCACATTCATTATAATGATGTCTCTGTAAAAATATTTAAACTCTCACCTTTGTAGCTAGATCTCTCTTCTTATCTCTCTCACTTAAAAACCATAGAGTGAAATAAAACACAAAATTGAAGGTAAAGGAAGACTGCATTTCATAAAGGTTGCCATACAATTGCTTTTCTGAAGATTCAGTTTGCAGCCAATGGACATGCAACTGTTTCTTTGTTGGCTCTAGAGCTAGCATCATAAAGAAATATTAGAATTCAGTGATACCTACATTTTTCCTCTCTTCCAGGGACTGGTTTAAGTCAAAACAAACACAGTGCAGAGTGTAAGCTGAGAAAAGAGACATACACAAACGATGCAGATGCTAGACACACAGATTATAAAGTATCAAAGAAACACATAGCAAATGTTCCAGCCTGTTTTCTTTTTTATTTTTTTATTTAATGTTTTGGCCATAACACGTGGCATGTGGTATCTTATTTCCCCCACAAGGGATAGAGCCCATGCCCTCTGTATTGGAAATGTGGAATCTTAACCACTGGACCACCAGGAAGTCCCATTCACCAGCCTGTTTTGCTTTTTTTTTTTTTTTTACGCTTCTTCAGGAAGGCCTTGGCTGAGACCAATTTATACTCTTCTGTCTGCTGACAAACCCCAACACAAATGCTGAGAGACCTATAGATGTCTTGTTGGGAGATCTCTAATAGATTTATAGTGGCTCTTGGTCTGGAACAGTGTGGAACAGATAAGTTTTGGGGCCACCATTTTAAGTAGCTAGGAGAGGTCAGTCATTATTTGATTTTATTTATGTTGCACATACTTAGGGTAAGTGCTATCACTTTGTGTTGGGATCTATTTGAGGAGGGGGACTATTTTAAGCATGTTACAAATATACATTTATTTAACTTTGGAACTTTGTAAAGTAGGTAATTTGATTATCTCCAGATTATAGAGGAGGAAAATGTAACACAAAGAAGTCAAACAATTTACCCATATCATACAACTATCGAGCTGCAGAGCTGCGATTCAAATCCAGGGAGCCTCTTCTCTGTAGTCCAAGCAATAACCACTATCCATCCTGACTTTCAGTGATTTCTGGGCCTTCTAGACTAGCTTGGTTCCAGAGGAGGGAACCTCTTTAGCCTTTCTCAGTTTCTTGGATTATGGGTTAGTTTCAGTATCCCATTGGACTTTATGATTTACTCAGTGTTTAAGGTGTAAGAAAGCTTCTAGCAGGTACTGCTGGATTTTTTGAGTGGGGGATGTAATCTTTGTCTTCTGAGAAGTTAAAAATGAGTTAATCATAAAGGCCACATGAAGACCAAAAAAAAAAAAAAAAGTAATGTAAGGACCTTTCCAAAGCTTTCTATGCATCAAGAGACTGAGAAACATGGAAGTGGGTACTTAGATTCTGCACCATAATTCTCCTCTAGGCTAGAAGTTGTGTTTGAGGCCATTACTAGGCATGTTGCTATGGATCTATATGTCTGCTTACAGAAGGCTTACCATTTGAGACTGACATCACCAGTTATGTCTTTGCTAATTTCCACCATGACAGGAGGACTAGCCTGTAACTGAGCTATGTACACTCTAGTAGTATATCAAAGGGAGACTGGCGAATATGAAGATGAATTCTAATATTTATGTATTCACATATATAATATGTATATACGTGTGTGTATATACAAGTACACATATACATAGGCACATATACATATATGAGGCTTCCCTGGTTTCTCAGATGGTAAAGAATCCACCTGCAATGCAGAGGATTCAGGTTTGATCCCTGGGTCAGGAAGATCCCCTGGAGAAGGGAATGGCTACACACTCCAGTATTCTAGCCTGGAGAATTCCATGGACAGAGTAGCCTGGTGGCTACAGTCCATGAAATCACAAAGAGTCAGACACAACCGAGCAGCTAGCACTTTCACTTTCTTTCTTCTCACATATACATATATACACATGTGTGCATGCTAAATTGCTTTAATTGTGTATGACTCTTTGTGACCCCATGGACTATAGCCCACCAGGCTTCTCTGTTCATGGCAACAGTAGTCTCTCCAGGCAAGAACACTGGAGTGGGTCGCCATGCCTTGCTCCAGGGTATCTTCCCAATCCAGGGATCAAACTTGAGTCTCTTAAGTCTCCTGCATTGGCAGGCAGATTCCTTATGACCAGCACCACATGGCAATACCCCACAGGTATACATACACACCAATATATAACTAGAGAATGTTGAGAATTTAGTCTATGCCAGTCTCTGTGCTAAAATGCTTCATAGAAATTATTATTCTGTTCATCATCATATCAAACCTATAATATAGGTATCATTATTTATCCTCTTTGACAGATGAGAAAATGGAGGTACAAAGATGTAAAGTCAGTTATTAAGTAGGAACTGTCAGGATATATACCCAAAATATCATCTATTACATATAATCTGAGTTAGGCCTTATGCTTTATCATACTTTCTTAAAACTCTTTTTACCTTTATATTTTCCCAATCTTTTTTTTTTTGCTACTCATTAAATAAAGTTTTTTAAAGGTAGGCAGAGAATAGGGTTGAGGCTTCAGTGAAATGTCAAATATTGCAATATTGTGTTACAGCACAAGGCCACACTGGATTTGAATATTTTCCCTCTTTAGTTTTTCTATTTCAGGTTTAAACAACTGCTGCATATATATAGTATCCCTTGTAAAAAGCCTATTGTGTTTGCAATTATCGGAGTCTTAGAAGTTGAAGGCAATAAAATTTATCGTTGCCATGCAAAAAAAAAAAATCCTTATCAACACAGGCTATGGTAAAAATGTCTGGTTTATTGGTTGATCTGCAATATGTGAATAACATCCAATTCTGTTATGTTTAACAAGGAAAAAAATAAAATGCTATGAAAATGTTGTGAATATTTTATTATCTTAATTAGGATGTATTTTGAAGCAATAAATTTCACATCCTTGGCACATGATGATAAGCTGATACATATGCTAGGCAACTATATTATCAAAATTAAAATACATTCAGTGCACAAAACAGTAGTAAGAATAATATAAATCTAGATTCATTATTTTAGAAAGGAACATAGTGTTATGAGTTGAATTATATCCCTCCAAATTCCTATGTTGGAGTTCTAACTCCTAGTGCCCCAGAATGGGGCTGTATTTGGAGAGAGGGCCTTTAAAGAAGTAATTAAATTAAAATGGGGTTGTTAGGGTGGGCCCTAATCCAGTGTGACTGGCGTCCTTATAAGAAAAGGAAATTATGACAGATAGCACAAACAGATGACCACGTGAGGACACAGCAAGATGGCAGCCATCTGCAAGGCAAGGAGAGAGGTCACAGAAGAAATCAAACATTCCAATACCCTGACCTTGGATTTCTAACCTCCAGAACTGTGAGAAAGTAAATTTTGGTTGTGTAAGCTACCCAAAAATATGAACTAACTTTTTGGCCAACCCAATGTTTGTTACAGAAACCCTAGTAAATGAATACACACAGTAATGATTAAGAAGTCAATAAGTATTACAAAGTTTGTCAAAATTCTATAATTTAGAAGTTCTTATTTTGGTGGTTGTTCAGATAGGAACTCAAATATTGCTTTTCTCTATGGTGTTTTTTAGTTTCCAAGTCATGTCCGATTGTTTTGCGACCTCATGGACTATAGCCCACCAGGCTCCTCTATCCTTGGGAATTCTCCAGGCAAGAATACTGGAGTGGGTTTCCATTTCCTTCACCAGGGGATCTTCCTGAACCAGGGATCAAGACAACTCTGTCTCCTGCATTGCAGGCAGATTCTTTACTGCTGAGCCACCAGGGAAGACCATGGTGGCTTACATTAAAACAAGCAAACAAACAAAAAATAACTCTAGCTATCTTGATATTTTCTTTTTACTTTATCTTATGGGAAAGAAATTTATACTTTCAGAAAGAAAATTGTTTAGAGTAAAATTGATTAGATGCTATTTTTTGAGGTGATGGTTCCAGAGCATAAATACCTATTCCTTAGAGTAGGTATTCTCAAATATAATTTAGTCCTGAATGTTATGTTTATATCCATCTGGAAGTTCACTATTTAATTGAAGCTGTGTTAATTGTTGATTTAATTTATTATCTATTTATTTCCAATGTTGATTTCCTGATTTTTCATGTAACCTTTTCACATTCTCTTCTCTAGATATGTACAAACAAAATAACTTAGTAAGATTAAGATGTCTAGAGACCCTTAGTGACCAGATCAAGGTCACACTGTTGTGGACTAAAACTAGACTTCTGCAAGTCTTAATAAGCCTAAGTATACACTTCTCATGATCATTAGCTGAGTCAGTGCTAATTTCACAAATTATAAGTCAGAAATGTTTTCATACATAATTATGGGCCATTTGACTCATTTTCTAGACTTCATGCTATAATTTGTTGGTTTTTAACTTCACAATGCCGTTTCTAAAGAATGGGGAGATGGAAAATAGGAATTAAAAAAAAAAAAGTCTTTAGGAAGGAAGTTATATGCAGAATAACCAGTATGGGAGACTCTATGCTTTGGGACTAACCAGAGTGAGAAATCTACCTAGGGTCTTCTGAAAATAGCCTCTGGATTAAACAAATTATTGAGAAAAAAATAAGATAAAAATAACCTACCATGACACATGTTTTACTGAATCATAACAATGCAAATATTAGTTTCAAAATTCATACAATCAAACAATAACCAGGAAGTGTTACTGATCTAATTTATCATCACTTGCGATGTTTCAAACTTGCGACCAGGCTTGGGCTGACTGAATTGGTGTTACCAGGCAAAACTGCAAAGTAGGTGGCCTTCTATTTATTTTTAGGCATTCCTTCCCTGCTTCTTAGTGGATGTACACGGCCCTCATTACTTCTCCTTATTCCCTAGCTTAAAGTCCCAAAGAGGCACTCTCACTGCTAATCCTAGCCTTCTCACCAAATAACCCTTGCTCTACAGTACTTCTCCCATTTTCCCTGCACCGCAACAAAATATTCTGTTCACTCACAACCTAGAAAGTAGTCAGAGTGGAGTAATTATTAACAATATGGAGGTATAAAATAGTGATAGTAATAGATGCTTGTGTTTTATAGGAAGATCTTGTTTACATGCAGCCTGAATTGAAGGAGGAGGTCTTTTGGGGGAGATTAATCTTCCCAATTGCTCTTATCTTTCCTTCTTTAGGGGCTTCCCTTGTGACTCAGCTGGTAAAGAATCTGCCTGCAATGCGGGAGACCTGGGTTCGATCCCTGGGTGGGGAAGATCCCCTGGAGAAGGGAAAGGCTATCCACTCCAGTATTCTGGCCTGGAGAATTCAGTCAATGGGGTCACAAAGAGTTGGACACGACTGAGCAATTTTCACTTCACTTCACTTTCCTTCTTTAGAGGAAATATTCTTAAGAACTTCACATGCCATTTAGATCTCTTTTCTAGACTTTTGGGCTCACAGTAAAGTGGTTGTGTCGTATCTATGGTAGTGGGAGATGGTTGTGAGGCTGAATGTAAGGAACAAAAGTACTCAATAAGCAGCACAATGTTCTTAGTTTAAAGTCCGTGGAAGCAATGATGCTCAACTCAGAATGAACAAGCAGTTGTCTGATATCTATATATGAAAGACAGAGTTTCCTTAACTTCTTATATAATACTACGTTTTGAGATGGCCATTCTGTTTAAATTAAAATTTGAGTGTTTAAGTGTTTTTCTTTGATATTCAAAGATAACTCTTTATTTGAAAACACACTTAGGTATTATTTTGAGTTTTTCTACTTTCTTAGAGGAAATTAAAAAGGAAAATATGCATATGTACTCCCCTGGAGATGTGTCATAACTGAAAAACATAGTATTTCTGAAAAGCACAGGTAAATTAGTTTGTGGAATGTGAACTTGTTTGATGTTTCCTCACAGTTATATTTCGGTTATACATTTTGGGCATGGGAACCATTCTAGATTAAAGGGGGCTAAAAAGACTTTGTAACTAAATGTAATATATGATCTTTAATCTTTTTCTTTTACTATAAAAGATATTAGTTAGAGAACTGATGAAATCTGAATGAAGTCTATGAATTAGTATTTTATCAATGTTAACTTACTGATGCTGATAAATTTACTGTTACATAAAAGAATGTTCAGTTTGAAAAAAAACACATTTAAGTATTTAGAGGTGAAGGAGCATCATGTAACAATTTAGTCTCAAACATTCAGAAAAAAATGATGCATACTGTGCATGTCTGTATCTAAAAAGAGAAAATGATACAGCAGATTTGATAAAATATTAATATTCGGGCAATCTGGGAAAAGGGTGTATCAACACCCTTGGACTATTTTTGGTTTCTTTGTGACTTCCTTGTAAGCCTAAAATTATTTCAAAGTTAAAAATATTTTTTAAAAGCTATAGAATATTTTGAATATGTTTATGTACATGTTAGGTTATTTCCAAATTTATATATACACTAGGTAAGAAGACCTGAAAGATAAGCTTTTTTTTTTGAAAGATAAGTTTTAATCTGAAACTTTAATTTCTAAGATCCACTTTACATAAATTAAATCCAAATACTGAAGTCACTTAGCAAGTCAGCCTAACTACAAATTAGATCATAGGTGAATAAAAGCAAACAAATCAAATAGAAATGAAGTTGAAAGATAAAAATGTGAAGTGTTTTCAAATTAAGTTTTTTCTTTTAAAATTTAAATAAAATATTTTCCCAGCACTTGGGAAACTCTGTCATTACATAAATGGGCAGATTTCTCCATGTAGGCTTTAATATACTAACAACAAAATTTCAAAAATCTTTTAAAAAATAACAAATATATGAATTCAATTATTTCACTTTGTAGTGAAATAGTAGTAGTGTTTTGCTTGGACATGTTTCAAGTTCTTATTGTGACAAGAAAAAACTTTCAAACCAATATAAAGTTTTAGAGTCATCTTGGTCAACTAGTTAAATCAAACCATGAGTCAGAAGACCAAGTTACATTAGTCTTTTTATAGACATATTTTTTTCTTTTCAAGGTGTCATCTTGCACAGAACATATATATGGCATGTGCAAAAAAAATTTCACAAGAAATGAGCAAAATATTACACTTTGTTTTAAAGGCATTGTCAACTTTGGATAGAAGTGGGCTTGTGTTTGGGCTTCCCTGGTGGCTCAGCAGTAAAGAATCCGCTTGCAATTCAGGAGACACGGGTTTGATCCCTGGGTTGGGAAGATCCCCTGGAGGGCATTGTAACCCACTCCAGTATTCTTGCCTGGAGAAGCCAATGGACAGAGGAGCCTGGCAGTCTACAGTTCATAGGGTCATAAAGAATCGGACATGACTGAGTGATTAAGCATGCACACAGGGACTTGTATTCACTCCCCAATACTGGTATAATTTTTACATTTGATTAGATTAGAAAACTAGGGCAAATCATTGAATACTGGTGCCATTTCATGATTAAGAAAAACAACATGGCTTACAGAGCCTTCCTGGCATGCCATGCTTTCCAACCAAATGCCACCCACGCTCTTTAGAGCATATTCAAAATGGAAGCACAAAAATGAGAACTCATAACAAGGTACCTCAAGGAGAGTTACAGAGAGTGAGTCATACTGTTGGGGGCCAGTTGTAGGGCCAAGAAATCAGAAAAGAAGAGAGGAACAAATTCTCCAGATTACATACAACCTTAAGGGCTTCCCTGGTGGCCCGGTGGTGAAGAATTCACCTGCCAATTCAGGAGACACGAGTTCGATCCCTGATCCAGGAAGATCCCACATGCCCTGGAACAACTAAACCCGCACTCCACAACTACTGAGCCAGTGTTCTAAAGCTCTGGGACCACAACTACTGAGTCCATGTGTGGCAATTACTGAAGCCCGTGTGCCCTAGAGCCTGTGCTGCACAATAAGAGAAGCCACCACAACGAGAAGCCTGTGCACCACAACTGGAGAACAGCCTCTGCTCTCCATAACTAAAGGAAAGCCTGAGAAGCAATGAAGAACCAGTACAGCCAAAAATAAATAAAATTATTTTTTAAAAAACTTAAAATTTTGTGTCTATCAAAAATTGTGTGGGAGGGTGTGGGGTAAAACTAATAAACGATGAATGAATGAATGATTAGGGAGTTTGGATTTGAATTGCACAAAGCATTCTGGCATCCTCAGGTCTGCTCTTTTCCCTAGAAGAGAGTGGCTTCTGTTGCCAGGCATTAGAATATGGATTTGAACTTAGATCTATCACAATGCCACTGGAGTATTTCCATCAGCACTGTTGAGCCTAGACCAGCTCACAAGAACTGATGCTAAACTTACTGCAACTTAGATCCCATAGAATAGATATATGTGAAGAACAAATATAAATAAGATTCTTAAATAGGGAGGCAATATGCGGCAATGTGAAGACCAGAGGATTTCGAATCAGGCAGAACCGGGATCAATTCCTATCATTTAGTGGTTGTGTAACCTTTGACAGCTTCCTTAACTTCTCTGTGCCTCAAATGCTTCATCTATAAAATGAGGATAATGATATCTATCCTGCAAAGATTCTTTGAGGATTACATGATTGATAGTTCTTACCTCAGATCAGTACAAAAAAAATGTTAGTTGTGTGGGAGCAAAGGTTGGAATGCTGGAAACTGAAATGAAACACCTGAAGGCACCTCAAAGGAGATGCTGAAGTTAGAGTGACTTCTAAGAAGAAGGGTTATCAAGCATCTAATCTTGAGGCTGATTTTAAAAGCACAGGCTTGGGTAGAAATTCAAAGAACAGCACCTATGCAACGTAAGAGGCATGCTTACTCCACATCTTTTGAGGCAAAAGCTTAGAGATTTGCTAATAATGCTCAATTATCTACACGGGTGATTAAATAGGTTTTGACCTTCATCCCCTGGCTTCTTTCTACTTCTTGTTATATTCATCTTATTCTGCTTGTTGACATTTATACTTTTCTTGCTCTACAACTGCAAAAGCTAGAAGAGTAGGTCTAGTCAACTTAACCAGAGAAAACCTTCCACACCCCAAGCGGAATTGAGCTAGAAAAGTAATGTATCTGAGCTAGACAGAAGACAATTTCTTGTAAAATTTTCCTATTGGTCTGAGAGGTGAAATACCATTGATCCCTAGCAAGAGTAGGGAAAGCAGGGAGAAAGGACGCGGTGTCCATGGGCATTCAGTTCTTCCTCATTGCGGTCCTCACAGTTTGACCTCATTCTTTCATGTAAGTATAATCAGTGTCATGACCGTGAACCACATCTATATTGAAATGCTGAGAACTGGAATTGCAAACAGAGATAATTTGGTGTCTGCTATCCCTTCCTCTAACTATATGAAAAAAGTTAGCTTCAAATCAACTGTTGCCTGGTTCAAAAAATAGTGGAAGTGAGTGACACACACGAGGTCAGATAGAAATACACTCTCCACCTTACAGCTTCACTGAGAATGTGAATGTAATTCTGTCCTGCCTAGTAGATGGACATCTTCGATCAGCAGCCTTATGACAGCTAAATGTACTGCTGGATGGTACATGATGCAGCTTTGGTTAGAAAAAAAGAGTGATGGGGTGGGGGGAAACCCACAAGGTTTTAAGCCTATTTATCAATGTCTCTTAACCGTTTGCAATTTTAATGAACATTTAATCTGAGGTCACGTAAGATGTGCAGCTGAAACTAAAAATGAAAAGTTGTATTTTATTAGCTTGATGTATGTTAAATCTCTACGATAATGATAGGGTAGCTTGGTTTTAGAAACTAAGCTGTGATTTTAATAAGGGTTAGGATCAGTATATGACAATAAAATTCATTTGGGAGGACGGAAGAGAGGGACGTTTTGGCTTATTGAATAAACACTATTTAAATCTCATACAGATCAATTTCTGTGTTATTGTACTGAATTTTCCTCTGCTTTCCAGAGGATCACCTTATAGACTTAGCTATATAGATTGTCCATATATTAAGGCTCATTGGAATTTGAGAAACCTCTCAAAGTGAATGAAAATAGATTCCTTCCTCCCCCCATTGAGAAAGAACTATACCCTCCCATTTTAACTCAGTTAAAAAGGGGGAAAAATTAAAGAGGAAAAAACAGCTTCTGAATTCAATTGATTCTTTTTTTCCTATTAAGACTAAGTTGAAAATTGGATATCCAATTTACCACTGAGAGGGTATTCAAATATTTCTGCTCTATCCCTCATTGCTTCTAAATTCACTCAAAGGCAAGATTATTAATTCCTCCCGACAGAAAAATCCAGATTTAATGAGCAGCTGACAGCCCTTAGGAATTACTGGGGAAATTTAATAGGATAGCTTGGACTAAATAATGTGCTTTTACATATATGAAAAGCACATTATGCAGAGTGACGAACATACAGTAAATGTTAGTTTAGTGGTTAAACTTTTGGCCAAGTGGTTCATTTTACAGGAGTATGTATTTTTATCAAATTTCCAAGAAAAAGAGCTATGTTGTCTCCTACATTCTTACCTGGACTATACATTTTTGCAGATGGCCACAAAATCTTGCATTCATTTTTAATTCAAATAAATAGCTATTTTGTCTCTAAGTACTGGAGGAGATAGAGCTAAACAGTATTTCTGCTTTCAGGACTCCAAATCTCGTGGGTGGTGGAGATAGGATAATGAGACAACTATAACACAAAAAATGAAGTGCAATAGCAGAGGGACAAGGGGAAAGAAATAGCACTGGGTCTGGGGGCAAGTGGATGCGAATGGTATGTATGTTCAGGCAGCAAGTCTTCATGAAGGAATTTGTATCTGAAATAAGCCTGGAAGATTTGGGGCTTTATTGGTGCTTCAGACAGTAAAGAATCTTCCTGCAATGCAGGAGACTCAAATTCAATCCCTGGGTCGGGAAGATTCCCTGGAGGAGGGCATGGCAACCCACTCCAGTAATTCTTGCCTGGAGAATTCCATGGACAGAGGAGCCTGGCAGGCTACAGTCCATGGAGTCACAAAGAGCTGGACACGACTGAGTGACTACACTTTCACTTTTTCACTTGAAGAGTGAATGTTGGGGAAATGGTGAGGAAAGACATAGTCTAGTCAGAGAAAAGGGAATATTTCAGTCTGCCTGGAGTCGAGGGTAGGTGAAGGGGGAAGGAGTGATAAAACATAGGCAGAAAAGTTCTATTGAAGATTATACCATGGATGGTCTTGAGTACCAAGTTGAGTCCATAATTTAGTGTCCAGCTTGTCTCACCAACTGGATTCTAAGTATTTCAGGCATAGAGACTGTTTGAATATGTCTTTGCTATTTCCACAGCAGCCCAGGACAACAAGCTTGGATGCAGGTTAGGTCTGCAATAAACACTCAAGCAACTGAATGGGTTGTAAAATCATTTTTCAGTGGATCTTTTTCTTTTACTTTTTCTTAAGCCTTCATTTTAAACCTCCTTTAGAAGTAGAGTTTAAATTGCCATTTGAAGATGAAAACATAAATAGAATGTTAGCCCAGTGACTCAGGTAAGCATTAGAGTCCTGCCTAAAAGAAAGTGCCGCTGATGGAGCTCAGGTAGTCTATCGAGCCTGGTGCCCCTTGAACCAAACCTGTTAAAGTAATATCCTGTGGTACATTTTATAAGAAAGCTAACTTCTAGTCAGTAAAAATGGCATGTCCTAAGTGATTTTTATATAGGATTTTAGCTTTCAGATCACCTCCACAGGGAAATAACATCAAAACTAAAATTGAGGTGGAAAAATGGAGATGCAGAAACACTGCGTCTTATGCATTGATTTTATTTCTGGTTCCCTCTCTCCTCAGAGGAACACTCTACAACAACCTGAAAAGAAGCTCGTGATAATCCATTCATAAATTACATTTTGTTGACTGTAATGACAACTGAATCACTTTGGTTTTAGATCCTCTACGTAATGATTAACAATCACATTAAATAATATTTAAGTATGCATATTATTGATTTAATATTCTAACTAGCTTTCGTTTCTTGGGAAGAGGATATATTTTATATACTTGGAATTCAATTTAAAGAAAACTTACTAGTGTTCCCTCTTCCTTCCAACTACAATTTCACATGATGTGATACTATTTGAATCTCTGGGACAGTAAAAGTATGACAATTGAAGGAGTTTGATAGGGAAGGGCACTTCTTGTGTTTCTGATGAATAAACATAATATGAATTAATCTTATTTGTATCAACAGTTAGTAATGCACTTACAAAGAAACTTCAACAATTATTATAATAAAGCAGCAAAGAATCAATTTAAATCTAAGGCTGCTGATAGATTTGAGAGTGACAGATCAATCACAGTGCCTGACACCAACTGGCATTCAATATTTTTTGAATGAAGAAAATGTAAATATTTCTCAGTACAATTAAAGAATAATATATGTAGAGACATTTAAAATATGTTGAATGGAGGTTCTTCAAGGAGTACTTTAAAATGATGGATACAACCTAGAGGGGTGGGATGGAGTGGGAGGTGGAAAACAGGTTCAAGAGGGAGGGGACATATTGATTCATGTCACTGTATAGCAGAACCCAATACAATACTGTAAAGCAATTATTCTTCAATTAAAAATAAATTTTAAAAAATGCATCAGTATAAAAAAAAATTCCACTTAAGAAAATACTAGACTTGGCCATGATTTTTTCATAGTCCTTTAAATTCTAGCATAGATTACATAGGAACACATATTATGTGCAGCTTCTCCCATCCAGAGGTAGAATCCATTTCTCCCACCCCTTCAATCTGGACTGGCTTTGTGACTTGCTTTGACTAACAGAATGCAGCATAAGTGACACTGTGACTTCTGACTCAGGCTCTGGAGACTTCTTCTATCCTTGACCTCTTGAAACATTGCACAGGCCACATAAGAAGCCTGCACTTCTTTCTGGAGAGGCCATGAGATTGGAAATGCTGGGCTGACATTCCCAGCTAACCACCAGGCATGTGAGTGAGTCCACCTTGAATCATTCAATCCAACAGAGCCTCTATATAACTGTAGCCACGTGAGTGACCTTACGTAAGCCTAGCAGGGGAACTGCCTAATTGAGGCCTGATCAAATTGCAGCATCATGAAATATTTTTCATTATATTTGAGGAGGTTTTTTATACAGCAATTGACAGTGGATATATCTTCCAATATTAACACTTATCCTTTCTTGAGGCCTTTAGTCTTTCTACTCTTGCTTGCTCTTTTCACTTTTCACCTTGATCACAGATGATTTACTCAGTAAATTTCTTGGCTTTTCAAAATGTCCTCTCTTTGTCATTTTCTCAACCATATATTGGTTATGTTCTTACTGCTGAGTTTAGCATGTATATTTAAGACCAGTAAGAAGAATTATGTGTTCTAGGATATAGAAAAATACAACCACCATTCAGAGCCCCGGCAGGTAAAGGCTAAGTCTCCCTTGGCTGCAGTGTCATAGCTTTGTAAGAATGTGTGAAGGGACAACAGGTTAAATTGTTAGTTTTCAATCTAAAACACCATCATGAAAGATTCACTGACAAGTCCTGTTTCTTCACATTTAGCAGGTAATACTGAATCACCTTCATCTGAGCTGATACACAAAAAGAATTGCCTTTGATAGATCCAAATCAGAATATGAGACATGATGACCAAACCCATGTTTGTATTTACTTACATACAATACAAGTAATATGTCCTAATATATTTGAGTTCTCCAAACCAATGATTCAGCCTAGTACCTGTCACTGGTTACATTCTTATATAAACCTCAGCTAGGGTCTTGTCTTACCCTTATTCAGCATAACCGGTTACCGTATGATTATGTGGAAAAAAGCAATCATGCTATGTCAGCAACTCCAAGATGCCCAGCAATCTGCTTAATCTCATGCCTATCAGAAAAAAAGGACCCATTTTGAATCAGCTTTCATCTGATTCCACTGAAGTCATTTAGATCCACATTGTGCTTCCAAGTAGGCTTATGGGCCAAGACCACCAGAAAAACGCTTATGCATTTTTAAAAATTTATTTTTAATTGAAGAATAATTGCTTTACAGTATTGTATTGGGTTCTGCTATACAGTGACATGAATCAATATGTCCCCTCCCTCTTGAACCTGTTTTCCACCTCCCACTCCATCCCACCCCTCTAGGTTGTATCCATCATTTTAAAGTACTCCTTGAAGAACCTCCATTCAACATGGGCCACTATCTTTTCAACACCTTCTAGGACATCTTGCTATCTCCCTTTGCAACACTCTTTCACAATCCTTACAGAGCAAAACAATGCTTCAAAGTTCATGATTCTAGTTGGTAATTTAAACATGATAATGCTTATTTCTCCTGAGAAGAAACAGAAAGACACCTCCTCTTTAGAATTCTAGAACCACATTTATCTTTGTTTCCGTGATTATGTTGCCCAACTATACTCTTGCCCAGGGTATATGATGGAATGAAAATTCTAGAAAGCATTCAATGAAGCCAAATGTGTTTTGGCATGTGCACCCAGGCACACACACACAAGCACACATGAATACCCGAAAAAAGAACAATCACTCTGGGTTTGTCCTCTCCTCGCCAGCTCAAGTATATCATGGCATAGTAATGCAGCAATAATATTTACATTCCGTCCAGATATGACAGGAAGGAATAGAGTCACAAAAGACTTATTTTAGATCATCATATCTTCCTGTTGAGTACTTCAGTAATCTGTCCCTCCCTGCTTTTCACTGCATGTAATATACAGGCAATGTCAATCAGAAAGATGACTTGAGAGAACGAAAGTTTGCTCTCCTAACTTACCTACCCTTGCCCTAGTTTCAGTTATTATATTACACTCCTTCTTGGAGACCTCAAAATGATTCCTCTAGTACCTGTTAAAGTCATTTCATCCCAATTTTAAAAATGCTAGATGCAAATGCTTCAGTGAAAAATTGCTGAGTACCCTAGTAAGTATTGGGTTTCCCTCATGGCTCAGCTGGTAAAGAATCCACCCGCAATGTGGGGAGACCTGGGTTCAATCCCTGGGTTGGGAAGATACTCTGGAGAAGGGAAAGGTTACCCACTCCAGTATTCTGGCCTAGAGAATTCCATAGACTGTATAGTCCATGGGGTTGCAAAGAGTTGAACATGACTGAGCAACTTTCACTTTCACTAGTAAGTATCTAAGTGGATTGAGACCCTTGCGAAGTATAATTAACTCTCTCCTCTTCTCCTTATCCTCTTGACTTGAATTTTCTTTAATTTCCTTTGCTTCAGAAACAGAATTCTAGTTTGGCATTTAATATTTGGGAGAAAATGTCAGGGTGAATTGGGGAGTTAGTTGCTGATGAAGAATGGACAATTTTTACCATGCCTATAAGTAGAAAGCAATAGGTGGTTTAATTTCCTTAACTCAGCTTATGCCCTCTCTCTCTCCTTCCCTCTGAAAGTGCAAGAGAGATATATGGACATATCCTGTCTAGAAAATTCAATGTCATTGTATGAACAATTACTGGAAAAGTTACAGAATTATTATAAATATAATATTTTAAGTACCTATAACTGATGCTTCCCCTTCATGGATCACAGCCATGTCATGGTGAAAGGGCTTGCATAACTCAATAAAGCTATGAGCCATGCCATGCAGGGCTACCCAAGACAAATGAGACATGGTGAAGAGTTCTGACAAAATGTGGTTCACTGGAGGAGGAAATGGCAACCCACTCCAGTATTCTTCCCAGGAGAACCCCATGAATAGTATGAATAGGTAATATGATATGACACTGGAAGATGTGCCCCCAGGCTGGAAGGTGTCCAATATGCTACTGGGGAAGAGTGGAGGGCAATTACTAACAGCTCCAGAGAGAATGAGGTAGCTGGGCCAAAATGGAAACGAGGCTCAGTTGTGGCTATGTCTGGTGGTAAAAGCAAAGTCTGTCAACTACAAATTGGCACTTACCAAGAGCATTGCCAATGACTGAACAACAAGGCATTTGCCATCTGCCTCTACGGAGATTGAACCCCACGCTGCTATAGCTGGTGACCTTCAACAACCCCTGAGGGAGTTCAGGGTGGAGTGAGGCACTCTGTGCTCCAGGGAATCTGGTGGGACAGGTCTTTAGATAGTTGGATGCTTTTAGGAACAGATTTTATGATCTCAATCCTTGCATCTCCTCATATTTAGAGAAGCACTAAATGCCTTCATGGTGACATCAGACCCTCATGACTAACAAAAACCTTTGCAAATTGAGTGCTTCATGGTATTGAACTCCCCCTTCACCAAAACCTTATATATTGACTTTCCCCCACTGTCGCTTTGGAGCAGTCTGAGCTATCTGAGATGCTGCCTCCTGGGCTGCAGTCCTCTTTTTGCCCCAAATAAAACTTAACTCACAACTCTCAAGTTGTACATCTTTTTTAGTCAACAAGTCCAATACTGTAAAGAACAATACTCCATAGGAACTTGGAATGTTAGGTCCATGAATCAAGGTAAATTGGATATGGTCAAGCAGGAGATGGCAAGATTGAATATAGACATCTTAGGAATCGGTGAACTAAAATGGATGAGAATGGGTGAATTTAATTCAGATGACCATTATATATATTACTGTGGGCAAGAATCCTGTAAAAGAAATGGAGTAGCCCTCATAGTCAACAAAAGAGTCTGAAATGCAGTACTTGGGTGCAACCTCACAAACCACTGAATGATATCAGTTCCTTTCCAAGGCAAACCATTCACAAATCTATTGTGAAATGAAACGTTTACTGCTCTACTCTCTACCAGTTAACAAGCCTTTTCCAGATGCAAATGTCTGAGCCCTGGTGAAACAGTCACCTATTTGGAAGTCATGGCTACTTCCTCCCTGGTAAGCACTGAGGAGCTGGGAGGATGTGAGAGGCTGCTATCCTCCACATCCCCCATCTCTTACAGTAAACAAGGAATTAAGATGTGAACAACAAACAAAGCAGTATTGGCCCTGGATAGCTAAAGAGTCCTAAAGAGTCGGACACCACTGAGCTACTAGGCACAGCACAGCTAGATGTATATGAAAGAAATGATTTCAGCAAGCCCGGACACTTGCATCTTCCCATATATAGAAGATCACTAAATCTCTTCTTGTGAGAGATTCAGTTTTTCTTAATTAAGAGTAATCTTTTAATATTCAGATTACCTGCCCCTTGCTGCAAACTTGAATATAGCCTGGCTCTTCCTTTGCCGCCTCCTTGGAGTCGACTCTCTTGGGGTCACCTGAGATGCAGTCTACTGGGCTAACATTTCCACCAAATGAATGTCCTAACATTTAACACCAAGTAAATTAACATATTAATTTATTAACAATGAATAAATGTCTTAACATTTCCACTGAATAAAACCTAACTCTCAACTTTTAGGTTGCACATATTTTTTTAGTCAACACTATGCTCCAACCACTGATGCCAAAGAAGCTGAAGTTCACTGGTTCTATGAAGACCCACAACATCTTATAGAATTAACACCAAAAAATGTCTTTTTTATTATAGGGGATTGGAATGCAAAAGTAGGAAGTCAGGAGATTACCTGGAATAATAGATAAGTTTGACCTTGGAGTACAAAATGAAGCAGGGCAGAGGATAACAGTTTTGTCAAGAGAACATGTTGGTCATGGCAAACACCCTCTTCCAACAACCAAGAGACAACTCTAAACGTGGACATCACTGGATGGTCAATACTGAAATCAAATTGATTATGTCCTTTAAAGCCGAAGATGGAGATGCTCTATACAGTCAGCAAAAACAAGACTAGGAGCTGACTGTGGCTCAGATGATTAGCTCCTTATTAAAAATTCAGACTTACTTAGATTGAAGAAAGTTGGGAAAACCATCAGGCCATAAGGTATGACCTAAATCAAATCCCTTATGATTATACAGTGGAGGTGATGAATAAATTCAAGGGATTAGATCCAGTAGACAGAGTGTCTGAAGAACTATGCATGGAGGTTCTTAACATTGTACAGGAAGCAGTAACCAAAATCATTACAAAGAAAAAGAAATGCAGGAAAGCAAAGTGGTTGTCTGAGGATGTTTTACACATAGCTGAAGAAAGAAGAAAAGTGAAAGTCAAGGGAGGAAGGGAAAGATATATCCAATGGGATGCAGAGTTCCAAAGAACAACAAGGAGAGATAAGAAGGCCTTCTTAAGTGAACAATGCAAATAGAGGAAAACAATAGAATGGGAAAGAATAGAGATCACTTCAAGAAAACTAGAGATATCAAGAGAATATTTCATGTAGCAATGGGCATAATAAAGGACAGAAACAGTAAAGACCTAACAGAAGTAGAAGAGATTAAGAAAATGTGGCAAGAATACAAAGAACTATACAAACTAGATCTTAATGACCCAGATAATCACGATAGTGTTGTCACTAACCTAGAGCTAGATATCTTGGAGTGTAAGGTCAAGTGGGCCTTTGGAAGCATTACTATGACAAAGCTAGTGGAGGTGAACAGAATTCCAAATGAGTTATTTCAGATCCAAAAACATGATGCTGTTAAAGTGCTGCAACCAATGTTAGCAAATTTGAAAAACTCAGCAGTGGTCACAGGACTGGAAAAGGTCAGTTTTCATTCCAATCCCAAAGAAAGGTACTGCAAAAGAACCTTAAAACTACTATACAATTGTGCTCATTTCATATGCTAGCAAGATTATGCTCAAAATTTTTCCAGCTAGGCTTCAGTAGTATGTGAACTGAGAACTTCCAGATGTACAAACTGGGTTTCAAAGAGGCAGAGGAAACAGAGATCAAATTGCCAACACTCATTGGGTCATGAAGAAAGCAAGGGAATTTCAGAAAAACATCTACTTTTTCTTCATTGACTATGCTTTTAAAGCCTTCGACTGTGTTGATCAAAATAAACTGGAAAATACTTTAGCAGAAGGGAATACCAGACCACCTTACCTGTCTCCTGAGAAACCTGTCTGCACGTCAAGAAGCAACAGTGAGAACTGGACTTAGAACAACTGCCTGGTTCAGAATTGGGGAAGGAGTATAGTTAGTCTGTATATTGCCACCTTGCTTATTTAGCTTCTATGTGGAGTACATCATGTGAAATTCCAGGCTGGATGAATCACAAGCTGGAATCAAGATTGCCAGGAGAAATATCAACAACCTCAGATATGTAGATGATACCACTTTAAAAGCAGAAATTGAAGAGGAATTAAAGAGTCTCTTGGTGAAAGTGAAAGAGGAGAATGAAAAAGCTGGCTGAAAACTCAACATTCAAAAAAAATGAGACCATGGCATCTGGTCTTATCACTTCATGGCAGATAGAAGGGGAAAAAATGGAAGCATTGACAGATTTTTATTTTCTTGGGCTCCAAAATCACTGCAGATGGTGACTGCGGCAATGAAATTAAAAGATGCTTGCTCCCTGGAAGGAAAGTTATTACAAACTTAGATAGCACATTAAAAAGTAGAGACATCACTTTGCTGACAAAGGTTTGTCTAGTCAAAGCTATGGTTTTTCCATTAGTCATGTACAGACATGAGAGTTAGACCATAAAGAAGGCTGAGCGCAGAATTGATGTTTTCAAATTGTGATGCTCGAGAAGACTCTTGAGGATCCCTTGGACAGCAAGGAGATCAAACCAGTCAATCCTAAAGGAAACCAACCCTGAATATGCATTGGAAGGACTGATGCTGAAGCTGAAGCTCCAATTCTTTGGCTACCTGATGTGAAGAGTCGACTCATTGGAAGACTGTGATGCTGGGAAAGATTGAAGGCAGGAAGAAAAGGGGGCAACAGAGGATGAGATTGTTAGATAGCATCACCGACCCAATGGACATGAATTTGAGCAAACTTCAGGAGATAGTAGAGGACAGAAGAGCCTGTTGGCAGACTTTTGCAACCCATGGGGTTGCAAAGAGTTAGACACGACTTAATGCCTGAACAACAACAACAACATAACTGATGCTTAGCAAAAGGCACTGAAGGTCTTGCAGCCTTCTTTCTAAAAAATGTTTACAACAAGGCTGCTAAACCACTGTTTGTCTTCTAGACTATCTTTCCATATAGTTGTTATTTGTTAAGCACTTACCTTCACAGCTTTAAAAGTCTGCCACGACTACCACTTTATACATGATCAATTCTCTATTAATAACTTGGTGATATTAAGATATCTAAGATTTTCTTTGTATTTTTATTGTATTTATAATTTACAACCTTGTTTTAAAAACATGCAAAACAACCACATATGACTGAAGTCCATGAAACTATTCTAAAGTTAAGTACTATTTCACTTAATCTCAGCTAATTACTAGAAAATTCTACTATAGATTTTGCAAATCAATGAGAAACTGTTAACATCTGGTTTGCATTTGTGCACAGGTATAAATTATATGATATTTTATCTTTATGTCTACTCTAATGAAAGTGTCCATTTCTAGCTGGCATTTCCGACTTGTAGAACTCTTCTTTTTAAGTTAAACACACACATATACACCCCTGGGGGTAAAGTGGGAAACAGGAGAAAGGTAAATAAAATAGTAGCAAACTTTGACTGTGTGGATCACAATAAACTGTCGAAAATTCTGAAAGAGATGGGAATACCAGACCACCTGATCTGCCTCTTGAGAAACCTGTACGAAGGTCAGGAAGCAATGTTGGAACTGGACATGGAACAACGGACTGGTTCCAAATAGGAAAAGGAGTATGTCAAGGTTGTATATTGTCACCCTGCTTATTTAACTTATAAGCAGAGTACATCATGAGAAACGCTGGGCTGGAGGAAGCACAGGCTGGAATCAAGATTGCTGGGAGAAATATCAAAAACCTCAGATATGCAGATGACACCATCCTTATGGCAGATAGTGAAGAAGAACTAAAGAGCCTCTTGATGAAGGTGAAAGAAGAGTGAAAAAGTTGGTTTACAAATCAACATTCAGAAAACTAAGATCATGGCATCTGGTCACATCACTTCATGGCAAATAGATGGGGAAACAGTGGAAACAGTGGCTGACTATTTGTCTGGGCTCTAGAATCACTGCAGATGGTGATTGCAGCCATGAAATTAAAAGGTGCTTACTCCTTGGAAGGAAAGTTGTGACCAACCTAGACAGCATACCGAAAAGCAGAGATGTTACTTTGTCAACAAAGGTCCGTCTAGTCAAGGCTATGGTCATGCAGGGATGTGAGAATGAACTCTGTGGGAGAAGGGGAGGGTGGGATGTTTTGAAAGAACAGCATGTATATTTTCTGTGGTGAAACAGACCACCAGCCCAGGTGGGAGGCATGAGTCAAGTGCTCGGGCCTGTTGGGCTGGGAAGATCCAGAGGAATCGGGTGGAGAGGGAGGTGGAATGGGAGACCGGGATGGGGAATTCGTGTAACTCTATGGCTGATTCACATCAATGTATAACAAAACCCACTGAAAAATAAAAAAATTAAAAAAAAAAAAAAAAAGAAAGCTGAGCACCGAAGAATTGATGCTTTTGAACTGTGTTGTTGGAGAATACTCTTGAGAGTCCCTTGGACTGCAAGGAGAGCCAACCAGTCCATCCTAAAGGAGATCAGTCCTGGATATTCATTGGAAGGACTGATGCTGAAGCTGAAACTCTAGTACTTTGGCCACCTGATGCGAAGAGCTGACTCATTTGAAAAGACCCTGATGTGGGGAAAGATTGAGGGCAGGAGGAGAAGGGAATGACAGAGGATGAGATGGTTGGATGGTATCACAGACTCAATGGACATGGTGAGTGAGCTCCAGAAGTTGGACAGGGAGGCCTGGCGTGCTGCGGTTCATGGGGTCACAAAGAGTCGAACACAATTGAGCAACTGAACTGAACTGAACTGAAACTGTGTCTATTCACCTAAATTTCAAAAAAAAAAAAAAAAGTAAATATTTTTCACTCAGATCTTATCAATGACTGATTTCAGTTCATATATTTCTCTCTTCTGGATCCTGAATTGAGCCATTTTGGGCAAATATTTGCTAATGCCAAGAGGATACTGAGTATGAAAATGACAGAAGACAAGCATTGTCTTTAGGGATTTTTCACTGGTAGAGCAGATGGATAATCATAGGCCAATGGTGAAAATTTACGCCTTTGGAAGGCAAAATACTTTGTTATCCAGTGGCATTTTTTGGTCATATTTCTCATCAGTAAATTTACCTAAATCCTAAACATTCTACAATGAAGTAAACATGTAATCTACTTCTTAATGAATGATTATTTGATGCTTATGCTTATACCTCATACTATATGAGGCATAAATTTATATATATCTTTATTTTTTTCTCATTCTTTGGTACTACCCCGTAGGATAGGTTGGCAAATTAGAAATAAGTTCAGTTACAAAAAATAAAGCTATATTTCTTATGTACCTAAATTTGTGGATGTCAGACTCATTATGCATATGTGTGTATGCCCATGATGTATATGTGTGTGTATACCAAAATCTAATGTTTCTGTGCCCTTTTAAAATTGAGTACCAAAGTTAAAGGAATAAATAAATAAAATGATATGTTAAAAGAAGTTATTATAGACATCTGTCCATACCACAGGAGTCTTAAATGCAATTGCCAGGTCACCTGTTTCTTTTTTAGAGGCTAATGCTTTAAATCTAAATTATTTCAACTTTCAGAAAATGACATATGCTGTTGTCTGGCTCAAACCTAATGAAACTCAAGTGAATCCCAATTCTAAACCTGCAAATACTTCCAGGATTTGGCTTTTAAAATGCCAATACATTTGAAGGTCAGGATCAAGAAAATAGAAGAACTATATTATTTTAAGTCAGAATTTAGTCACCCCTTTTACCCTTTGGAGAACCTTGGACATTGTACAGAGACTTCTCTGGAAGATCTAGTCTAATCACGATTGAAAATCTGACTATATTTTTTTCAGGCTACAGTGCCTCACTGCCATGATTATAGCTAAGGCACCAGGGAGAGTAGGAAGTCATTCTGACTGCTGACAAACTGCTGACAAATATTTTTGTCCATGGACAGATTTTTGCATAACCGTTCAGTATTCAGCTATTTAATACCTTTGATTGGGTTATAAAACCATTGTTGTAATGCAGTGAGCAAGGTGTTATTTGTTTTTCTCTCTTCTTTCTAAATACATTTAGTATTCAGAAAATGAAAATGGTCAGTGAACAAAAGCAAAATGTGGAGACAGACATTAAATAGAGTTCAAAGTAATCTTGTGGAACAACAGCATAGTATAGAGTCTTAGTGGAGCAAGTTGCAAGTTTCTTTGCAACTATGTATAGGTGCAAGTTTCTTTATTCAGTGTTTCAGAAATAGATTTCCTAAGATAGAAATCAACCACAAAGCAAAGTCAATTTAGTTTATCTTCACTTTTGACTTTATTTGAGAGGGAGTTTCTGACTAGGACAGCACCCTTTTCAATTTGTTTCTGTATAATGTGCGGGCAGATACACTTGATTAATGAACTGATTAGCAACTTCTTTAATTATTTTCCAGGTTTCCCCCTCCACTGTTATCAAAGCTGCAACAAATCCTCAAAGTTACTGTTCTCTAACTATCATACTCTAAAAACTTTAAAAACAAATCAAATTTGTTTCCCTAAAGAGGATGAACAGAAAATGTGAGAAATGTCTAATCTCAAAAGAGGTTCCTAAGACCTCTCTTACATATAAATCTTGTATCTTTCATTCCTCTAAAAGCTTTAAATGTCAAGGGATCACAAACATATTTTTGAATGTGCACTTTATAGACAGCCCAAACAACTAGAGTTATTACTGGGAGGGAAATGCTTCTACAAAAAATATAGTAGCTAAGATTATATAAAGAAATATGAAGAATATTCTGGATATTATCAACCATCCAGTAATCTTTAAGTTGTACTTCCCTGGTGGCTCAATGGTAAAGAATCCTCCTGACAATGCAGGAGGTGTGGGTTTAATCCCTGGGTCAGGAAGATCCCATGGAGAAAGGAAATGGCAACCCACTCCAGTATTCTTGCCTGGAAAGTTCCATGGACAGTGAAGTCTGGCAGGCTACAGTCCATGGTGTTGCAAAAGAGATGGACACCACTGAGTGACTAAACAATAACAACCATTTTTAAGCTACATTATATACAAAAGTGAACATTTGATAATTTAGCACAAAACAAGACAGGTTAGATATTGAATTTGACCTACTATATTATTTCCCTATTGCCGCCTAAGAAACTACCCCAAATTCAGTTGCTTAAAAATAAATAGCTATGATGTCACAGTTTCTATATGTTGAGAATCTGGGTTTAGTTTAGGTGGTGTCAATAGCACAAGGTCTTTTATATATGGTTGCAGTCAAGTCATTGGCCAGGGCTTCAATTTTATCTGAAGGCTCAACCAGGGCAGGATAGTCTTCTGAGCTTAATCACATGCTTGCTGGTAACCATCAACTGAATATGTGAGTCTCTCCTTAGGCTGCCTAAGTATCCTCACAACATGGTAGTCGGTGATCCATGAGAGGGACAGAGAGAGAGAGAGCACACAGATCTTTTTGTAACCTAATCTCAGAAGTGACATCCCATGAGTTTTTCCATATTCTGTTATTAGAAGCAAGTCACTAGGCCCAGCTCACACTCAAAAGACATTAATATCTGGAGGCTGGGATAATGAAGGTCCATCTCAGAGGCTGTTTACCATACATTCTAAACTGTGAAAATTAAGCTGACAAATTGACTTCCATAAGGTGCTTAGTCGCTCAGTCACGTCTGACTCTTTGCGACCCCATGGACTGTAGCCCACCAGGATCCTCTGTCCATGGGATTCTCCAGGCAAGAATGCTGGAGTGGGTATCCATTTCCTTCTGTAGGGAATCTTTCCAACCCAGGGATTGAACCCAGGTCTCCTGCACTGCAGGTGGATTCTTTACAATCTGAGCCACCAGGGAAATCGACTTCCATAAACTTGAGCCTTATCACTGCATCGCCTAAATGAACTCCATCCCTTCTATCTATCCTTCATGTAACTGCCCAAGAACAGGAGTGATTTTGAAATTCTATTACTCAAGAATGTTTAAAGGTTCCCCACTGCACGCAGAATGCTGTTCAAACTTCCATGTCATCTATTTCATCTCCTGTGATCTGACTTACTCTAGTTGCCCTGGAGTACTTGTAAACGCTGTATACATTTCATCTTCAATCTTGCTCTGTCTGAAATGCCTCCAACCCATGCTTACTTCCCTTCCTCCTATTCCATTTTTATCCACTGAACTTTAACATATTCATTTAGGACTCAGTTAAAATACCTTGTCTGCCATTAATGCCTTTAAGAGGTCTTTAACAAAAGCCAATCCTTCTTTCTTCCATGTTTCCAAGCAGATTAGCTTTTACCTCTATTATAGAATTATGCCCATGTACTATATTAAAATTATTTGCCTCTATATCTGTCTCCTCAAATGAACTGTATGCTCCTTGTAGATATGGATTATGGTTTATTCAGCTTTAATTTTCAAACTGTACAGCACCCAGGACAGTGCCTTGCTTATAATTTAGCAGTAAATATATTTTAGACTCAATCACTTGTGTATAATTTTGTATCAGTTTTGTATAATGCAGGTCTCTATTGGATCTCATTCAATCTCATGACATATTCTTTTGCAATCGTATTTTATGAGGTTGCAGGATATATGCTTCTCCATCCAGTATTTAAACATACTTGAAACGAGTGCAACTGGGCTGCTGATTTATCAAGGCAGAAGGTATGAAGCCAAAACGCCAATGAAAGAAGAGGTAAATGACCCAGCACAGAAATTACACAAATAGGTACTTCTAATGTGGGATATTTGAAGGCCTTGGTAATTTAATATACTCTGGTACAAATATAAAATGGCTATTTCTCTTTTAGGGTATTTGTCATACCTCCAAAATATTCTGTTCAAAAATAACTGATCTAAATGTTGGGGATAATTTTCATGCAGTTATAATCAGATCAATAGAAATTCTTTAAAAACTAAAAAGCTGACTCATTCAGAAGAGCTGAAGTGCTCATGTGACTTCATATGGTTGATAATATAGCTGAATACTTTGGTAAGTGGGGCTGTTATTCACAGTAAAATTTACATTGAGTATTCAAGGTAAAAAAAGATATTAAGTTATCAAAAAGATTTATTTTGTCTTTGTCCATAAAATGCCACATATTATAAGAACTGAGGTTGAGTTTCCATTGACACATTTTAAAACTTATACTCTTCATGATTCACTTAACTGCATTTACCTCTAATTCTTCACTTAGCAAAGTCCTTGAAATTCTTAGAATTCCTTGGTATTACAAGTGTTTTAGTTGTGTGGCATCTCCATGAAGTGTAAAGCAATTATTTCATTTAGACAGTGCTTTCCCTAAGGATGCATAAAAGATTGGGATGAATATTCTCTGTTGTTTGTGTAAATTATATTCACCTATATTACCACATAACAGAGAACAGTCTTTTAATCACTTTCTACTATTTTCATGTTTTCTATAACACAAAGTACTTGAAATACTGATTATAATAATCAGTATATCAGTAAATATCAAATTATATTTGAATACTTTGTTCTCTAAAAAACCCTGGATGATAGTGCCCTTGGGCATTATCTATTCTTTATCAAGTATAGCAAAATTTCATGGTATTATTTTCAGGAATTTCCTAAGTTTAGAATTTATAACTATATATCTCATATCAAATATAATATTTCTGATACCTGATTTTAATAAATTACTTTAAAACAATTTTAGATTTATAGAAAAATTACAAATATAGTACAAAGTTCTTAAATACCTCATGCCCACTTTCCCATATTATTATTATCTTACATTAGTGTGGTACATTTATCACAACTAATGAACTAACATTGATACACTATCATTAGGTAAAGTTTATACCTTATACTGATTTCCTTTTTACTTAATGCCTTTTTTTCTGTTCCAGTATCTCATTGAGGATATCATGTCACGTTTAGTTATCATATCTCTTTGGGTTCCTCCAGATTGTGACAGGTTCTCAGACTTTGCTTGTTTCTGATCACCCTGATGATTTTTAGGAGTTATGGTCAAATATTTTGTAGGCTGTCCCTCAGCAGTTTGGGTTTGTCTGGTACTTTTCTCATGATTAGACTGAGATTATGTTTTTGGGGGAGGAAGACCACAAAGGTAAAATGCCACGTTTATCATATGATGGGAATGTATTATCTACATGTTTTATCACCAGGGATGTTGACCTTGGTCGCCTGGCTGAGGCAGCCAAAGAACCTAATTTTCATAATTTTCTTTTTTATCCAAAATGTATCAGAGACCTAAGGAAGTAACTAGAAAGTTGTCAGGTAAACATTTTTTTTCATCTATTTTAATTTACTTACATATATACTAAGTAGGGTTCATGAGGATGTTGAATTTTTCTCATTGAAACACTAAAATTGTAGGCTATTTTTAAAGATAAATAGAAAAGATTAAATTTTAAAATAAAAATTTTTATATTTAAAGATTAAAATTAAGGTTGTTATACTGGACAGAAGTTGGCTTTTATACAGTTAAATATATAAGGCATCAGTTAGAAACTATGATACCAACATTTTATAATATAATATTGATACAACTTTAGTCTCCTTCATCATGATGCCTGAAAAGTCTCATCTGTAATTCTAGAAAATGTCTGAGATACTTTTTAAGTAAATGATACACATAACTTACAAAATAGGTATGAATGAACACCAAATTGAAAAATTTAAGTACTCCCAACAACAAAGGATTTAGGTAATGTGGAAGGTCAGAAGGAAGGAAGAATAGAAATACATAATTTAGATGAAACATGAGTAAATGGACGAGGTGTTAATTTGTTAAAGATACAGAAAAGCAAATGCTGAAAAGTCTGGAAATACATAAACAAATTCTAAAATAATAAGGTAGTTGGAAACTATAGAATTCTGTCATTAAATCAATTAAAAATATTTTCATGTTTTCAAGAAGCACTGAAATCATGTTTATATATACCTAGTGTATTGTTTTAGGAGAATTTATTGTATAATTTGGGGAGCATTTATACATTTATTTGACAGCAAAAATAATTTGATTTTAATTTCTGCTCATTTTGAATTACATTGAATAGACTATTCTGATTTCATAGAGAATGATATCCTTTATTATAACTTTGTTGAAGAAAATCAAGTGGATTCTTCTGAAAATTACCAGAACAAATTATTATTTTTTTTCCCTGTTCCCAAAGAAATTAACACAAGTTGACTTACAACCACTGCAGTAAAGACTGGTTCAGGCAAGAATTATTAATAGTTTTTAAATCTACAGGGGAAGTTTGATGCAGAGCAATATATTCATACAATTTTAAAGTGTCTCTCCACAGATTGCTTATTAGTTAGAACAGGAAAAATAATACCTATTAAATGGAGACACCAGGTGACACACTGACCAGGTGATCAAAATGACAATCATCAATGAGGGACAAAGCGACACTGTGTGCTTCTAAATGGGAAATCCTAAGGAAGACAAACTTGGCTCATGTAACATTCTGAATGGAAGTGCATTACTTGAACTTACCTAATCATCAGAGAAATTGAAACTAAGGAATGTTTCATAAAATAAGGTGATGAAATGTCATGAGGGGCTAGTCGACAGAAAAGGAGACTAAAAAGACAAATAAATGCATAAATATAAAGACAAATGAAAAGACAAATATAGGTTCCTGAAATGGATCCTATATTGCAGGGGAAATTGCTATAAAAAAAAAACCATGGGGACAACTGACACAACTGGAATATAGATTATAGACTGCAGATTAGATGGAAGTATTATGTTAATCATAAATTTCCTGAATTCAATAGTTATACTATGGTTCCCTAAGAGAATAATCCTATTCTTAGGAAAACAGTTACTAAAATATTAAGGAGTAAAGGGATATAATGAAACAAATGTGGCCAAATGTTTAAAAAACATAGCTTTGGAAGGGTTGGCCACAGCAATCAGAGCAGAAAAATAAATAAAAGGAATCCAGATAGGAAAAGAAGACGTGAAACTCTTACTGTTTGCAGACAACATGATCCTCTACATAGAAAACCCTAAAGACTCTACCAGAAAATTACTAGAGCTAATCAATGAATACAGTAAAGTTGCAGGATATAAAATTAACACACAGAAATCCCTTGCATTCCTATACACTAACAATGAGAAAACAGAAAGAGAAATTAAGGAAACAATACCATTCACAATTGCAACAAAAAGAATAAAATACTTAGGAGTATATCTACCTAAAGAAACAAAAGACCTATATATAGAAAACTATAAAACACTGATGAAAGAAATCAAAGAGGACACAAACAGATGGAGAAATATACTGTGTTCAAGGATTGGAAGAATCAACACTGTGAAAATGACTATACTACCCAAAGCAACCTATAGATTCAATGCAATCCCTATCAAGCTATCAATGGTATTTTTCACAGAACTAGAACAAATAATTTCACAATTTGTATGGAAATGCAAAAAACCTTGAATAGCCAAAGCAATCTTGAGAAAGAGGAATGGAACTGGAGGAATCAACCTGCCTGACTTCAGGCTCTACTACAAAGCCACAGTCATCAAGACAGTATGGTACTGGCACAAAGACAGAAATATAGATCATTGGAACAGAATAGAAAGCCCAGAGATAAAGCCACATACCTATGGACACCTTATCTTCGACAAAGGAGGCAAGGATATACAATGGAAAAAAGACAACCTCTTTAACAAGTGGTGCTGGGAAAACTGGTCAACCGCTTGTAAAAGAATGAAACTAGAACACTTTCTAACACCATACACAAAAATAAACTCCAAATGGATTAAGGATCTAAATGTAAGACCAGAAACTATAAAACTCCTAGAGGAGAACATAGGCAAAACACTCTCTGACATAAATCACAGCAGGATCCTCTATGACCTATCTCCCAGAATATTGGAAATAAAAGCAAAAATAAACAAATGGGACCTAATGAAACTTAAAAGCTTTTGCACAACAAAGGAAACTATAAGCAATGTGAAAAGACAGCCTTCAGAATGGGAGAAAATAATAGCAAATGAAGAAACAGACAAAGGATTAATCTCAAAAATATACAAGCAACTCCTGAAACTCAATTCCAGAAAAATAAATGACCCAATCAAAAAATGGGCCAAAGAACTAAACAGACATTTCTCCAAAGAAGACATACAGATGGCTAACAAACACATGAAAAGATGCTCAACATCACTCATTATCAGAGAAATGCAAATCAAAACCACAAGGAGGTACCATTACATGCCAGTCAGGATGGCTGCTATCCAAAAGTCTATAAGCAATAAATGCTGGAGAGGGTGTGGAGAAAAGGGAACCCCCTTACACTGTTGGTGGGAATGCAAACTAGTGCAGCCACTATGGAGAACAGTGTGGAGATTCCTTAAAGAACCGGAAATAGAACTGCCATATGACCCAGCAATCCCACTTCTGGGCATACACACCAAGGAAACCAGATCTGAAAGAGACATGTGCACCCCAATGTTCATCACAGCACTGTTTATAATAGCCAGGACATGGAAGCAACCTAGATGCTCATCAGCAGACGAATGGATAAGGAAGCTGTGGTACATATATACCATGGAATATTACTCAGCCATTAAAAAGAATTCATTTGAATCAGTTCTAATGAGATGGATGAAACTGGAGCCCATTATACAGAGTGAAGTAAGCCAGACAGACAAAGACCAATACAGTATACTAATGCACATATATGGAATTTAAAAAGATGGTAACAATAACCCTATATGCAAAACAGAAAAAGAGACACAGATGTACAGAACAGACTTTGGGACTCTATGGGAGAAGGCGACGGTGGGAATGTTCTGAGAGAACAGCATTGAAACAAGTATACTGTCAAGGGTGAAACAGATCACCAGCCCAGGTTGGATGCATGAGACTAGTGCTCAGGGCTGGTGCACTGGGAAGACCCAGAGGGATGGGGTGGGGAGGGAGGTGGGAGGGGGGATCGGGATGGGGAACACATGTAAATCCATGACTGATTCATGTCAATGTATGGCAAAAATCACTACAGTATTGTAAAGTAATTAGCCTCCAACTAATAAAAATAAATGAAAAAAAAAATGGTGAATCTGAATAAAGGGCATACAGCAATTTTTAATATTATTTTCCTTTGTGAATTTGAGTTACATTGAATAGACTAATTCCATAGAGAATGATTTCCTGTATCATAATTTTGTTGAAGGAAATCAAGTGGATTCTTCTGAAAGTTACCAGAGTAAATTATTGGTTTTTTTTGTTCCCCTGCCCCCAAAGAAATTAACACAAGATGACTTGCAACCATTGTAGCAAAGACTGGTTCAGGCAAGAATCAATAGTTGTTAAATCTATGGGAGAAATTTGATGCAGCTTTTCTGTGAATTTGAAATTTTTGCAAATAAAAATTAGGAAAAAAAGGATGAGTTTGGGGATCCAAGCCAGATGGCTTATCTGCTAAGATAAAAACTAATTACTCTACATATTAAATTGTTGCTTTTATTTAGTCACTAAGTTGTGTCCAACTCTTTGGCGATCCCATGGGCTGTAGCCCACCAGGCTCCTCTGTCCATGGGATTTCCCAGGCAAGGATACTGGAGTGGGTTGCCATTTCCTTCTCCAGGGGATCTGCCCAACCCAGGGATTGAATCCCGGCTCTCTTGTGTCTCCTGCATTAGCAGACGGATTCTTTACCACTGAGTCACAAACCCTACATATTAAGCACAGCAGACAAAAACAAACTTTCCATGTCAGTTGCACGTCACTGGGTTAATTAGCTTACTCTGTTAGTCAAATGCCATGTTCTCAGGATAGTCACACAGTCTATGGAGAAGTTTTTTTCTCCTGATAAGAGGGAATGAATGTCTTAAGATGGATTAAAAAATTGTTTTATTGTAGTTTATTTACAATGTTGTATTAATTACTTTTGTATTGCAAAGTGATTGAGTTATGCATATATATATATATATATATATATTCCTTTTGATATTCTTTTCCATTATGGTTTATCACAGGATATTGAATATAGTTCCCTGTGCTATATAGTAGGACTCTTGTTCATCCATCCTATATGTAATAGTTTGCCTCAGTTTGGGGGAAAATGGATACATATATATGTATAGCTGAGTCCCTTTGCTGTCCACCAGAAACTATCATAAAATTGTTAATTGGCTATATTCCAATATAAAATAAAAAGTTTACTAAAAAATAATGGTTTGCCTCTGCTAATCCCAAACTCCCATTCCCCTACCCTCCCTCCTGCTTGGCAACCACAAGTCTGTTCTCTATATAAAGATAGATTACAGTGTTATCCTAAGTGAGGGGAAGAAATGTTTAGCAGTTTGCTTCTACAGTATACTAGTGAGTTTTACTTTGCTTACAATCAACTGATAAATTTCTTCAAAAAAGTTCACAACAGAAAAACTGCAGAGTTAAAGCTGCCTATACTTTTGGATTTACTTAGAGTTTGTATCCAAGTGGCTCAGTGATAAAGAATCCGCCTAACAATACAGGAGACACAGGAGACACGGGTTTGATCTCTAGTCAGGAAGATCCCCTGGAGAAGGAAATGACAACCCACTCCAGTATCCTTGCCTGGACAATTCCATGGATAGAGGAGCCTGGCAGGCTACAGTCCACAGGGTCGCAGAGTTGGACATGACTGAGCGACTGACTGAGCATGCAGACCTATGTCCTTTGTTTCCAATTACTCACTTGCACAGTGTGGGAGAAAAAAGCCTGTTTCTGGGGATGATACTGGGCCAGCATTCAAGATGGAATCAGATTTAGTGACACTTAAGATTTGGCCTTGACTAGAATGCAAAATGAAATGCAGAAGTTTTACAGCTCACCAAACTGCCTCTGCATTCACCCAGAAAAAAAGTGCTCCAAAGTGTTCAAGCTAGCTTTTCAGAAATATTACAGTTGTAAAATCTGTGACATCAGTAATAGTTGTGCCAAGCATGGGTTTTACTTTCATAAGTTGTTTACCTATGCCAATGTTTAAGTGTACTTCTGTGCAAAAGATGTGGATAATAGTTCTCTTTATAGAAAAATCAATGCATCCAAATAGCCATAAAATATAACAGTGTGTACATGTACATGCATTATGCAAGTACAAATAGATCTACACTGGGCCAGATGTGATCTAATCATTCTGGAAGTTCTGTTTAGGTATATGATATTAAAAAATGCTGAAAGGGCCTTTTCCCTCAGAGTGAAGCCATACATTTCACATTACTCCTAGCAAATGATATTTGACATGTAATTTTAAAATGAAGCTACTCTAATCTATAGTGCAACAACAGGGATAAACACCGAAGTCTTTCATAAGACAAAATGGTTTAAAAATTCTAGAAAGTTTTAGTTATAAGTAGTTAGGAATGCAATTTAGAATATTTAAAATGTATTTCTTTCAATGGTTAATTACATTAGAACAGCTATTGTTCCAAATGGTGATGGACTAATAAATTGCAATAATCATCTCTCTAAAAATTGGATTGCAATGTTTTAATAAGTAGTCTGTATGACTAGAAAAGCCTATTTTTCAAACTCTGGAAATTTACTTCAGTACATACATAGAGGCACACAGTTACGTGCACATGACACATAAATATTACATGTGTGTATGAATACACACATCTAATTATGGTCTTGTAAAACATATAGAACTCAAAAGCATTTTAATTGTAATGCATACTATGTCTGTACAAATTCAGGTAGTAGAGTAGACTTTGCTAGAATATATATCACTTCTAAAAATCACCTCTGATGCATGATGGCATAGCTTGAGCCTAAGTAGGCCTCTTTGTATACAGGCTCCATTCTCTTAACTTAAAAAATCACTCTTTCCACTATTAGACACAAAGAAAGGAAGGAAAGGAAACACAAATAAAGAAATGGAAAGGAGAGGAAAGGAAAAATATACAAAACAGAAGTGGTGAAAGAAGAGATGAAAATGTGCAAGGGGTAGAAGAGGGGTGGGGAGAGAAATGGTCATGTTTCTGAAGGTGTGAAAATTCACTTCCATCGGTGCACTGACCACAGGAGGAAGGACAGTCAGTAGGAAAAGGCACACATGACCTAAGTTTTTAGCCACACCCAATTCTGCCACTCTACAAATAATGTGAATTATTTTGTGCTTTAAATCAAGGTCAAAAACAAATAGATGGTGAGAACATGATTGTGAATTTTTTAGGATTTTTAATGATATCTTTTAGGTATCAGCTTAGAAGGCTCTAGGAAGTGTTTGGTAATTGCCAAAGTCTGAATTAGATGACCTTTCTATACATGCCCTTAATACTTCCATGTTAGCACTTAACATGATTCATTATAATTTCCTATTTAATTCCTACTTCTCTCTACCTGCTCTCTATGTGAGGGCAGAGACAATATCAAGCTTACCATTATATTTCTGGTACTTGTTCCACTGTATCTCCAAGAACTTAGCACAAAGCACAATAAATATTTACTGAATGAATACCTGGCATTCACTTGGTAAGCAGCACAGAGATCTATAAGGCTCAAGGTCCTTCCTCTATCACCTTTCGTCTCTCTCTTCAGGGTAATCATGCTAGAAAGAGTTCCTCATCTCCTTCTCCTTACTGACAGCTCAATTCATGCCATTTTGGGAAAATATCACAACTGTCTAACTCAAACAAAGTCAAGCTACCCTATGGTTCCCTATTGGCATGGAGATGTATGCAAGTAAAAATCAATCTGAATAAAACATGACTGAAAGACAATGTAGTCACTGAATTCTCTCCAAGGGTACCAAAGGAGGATTCTATTTAAAATGTGCAACAAAACTGAAAAGAAATTTTTTCTGTATCTTTCTCTGATTCAACATTTCACAACTTAAAGTGCCACATTCCCAACATTTTCTCTTCCATTCCAAGATCTATCTTACATACATACAAAAAAAAAATTAAAAGTCTCCTACCTCAGCTCATGCAAGCTCTGGAGTTCACTCTTCCCATATATATTATGATTCAACTTTTCTGTCTACTTACATAAAAAATGGCCTAAGAATTGATTAGACAAGCAAGAACTCCTTTTCCTTTGGATGGTAGTGCTTATGATGGCTAAAGCAAATACACTATTTATTTTTCTTCAATTCTTCATATTTGCATATGTCTCCTCTTTCCAAAATTTTCCCCTGGCACCATACTTTTACTCTTCCCCTTGTTTGACCTCTAGTAAATAGCTGATGTCCATTGTAGTATAGTAGTGCCACTATAAAAACCCCTATAACAACAACAACAACAACAAAACCGAGGAAGCAAAAGTTTAAAAGTTTAAAAATCCAATTAGGCTTGATAAAGAATGTGTGTAATTTAACATCTTTAAAAATGCTCATGAGTCCTATTTTGAGATTTTACAGTTTTGATCTACTTCATTTTCTTATAATTAGACCTGTTTTTCCTCAAGTACCACCATTCCAGCTAAAAATATAAAATTTTGTATTCAGTGGTGGTGCTTTTTCTTAAGACTGTATCACAAAAGTGTTTGCTACTGCTCACTGAAAATGTATAGGATTTTGTTGATATTATTGGTATCCTGGGGGTGGGTGGGGGGCAAGCACCATTTATATCGCTTCTGTGGGAAAATGTTTTCTGGATTCCAAACTACTGACATCCAAGCAAAGTTTTCCCACTTGAGTAATCAGGATTCAAACAATTATATACCCTACATCTGTCTGCAAGCCATTTGTAAGAAGGGAACTGCCTTTATTTGAAAAACACATGTTGGTATGTTGTTCTTAATCATGGAAAAATAAATATTATGATGATGAGGTTTCATGCCTGAATGTTTCTTCCCAGTTTTCAATTACATTCCTCCCTTTTATAGATTAGACGCATGTAAATCCTAAAGAAAATTCTGTCAGGACAACAGATGTTCTCTTTTTAATCTTTTGAGAATAATTTTTAACACACAAAACACCAGTTAGGCATTCAGGTTACAGAAGCCTCTAAATAATCACAGAAATCAGTTTTTCAGAACCAAGGAGATGTATTGGACAGATGCTTTGTTTTCAAATTTTTATCTAATGAATTGAAATTTTTCTTTCAGTAGCAATGGACCCAGTCAACATATTAGTGTGGAATGGCATTGCTTACCAGCACAAATTAGCCTGGGGGCAATAGAGGAGGGAATGGTCAATGGCTATTTCCAGTGTTAGGAGTTGTAAAGCCAGGAGCAACTGAAGAATTCTGTAATGAGTGAATTAGGAGTACTCTTGAGTAAAGTACTAAAATGGCTGTTGGATCACGGTTCTTAGCTTTTTGTTAACAAGTGACAAATAGGATAGCAATAGTTTTTGTTTTGCATTCCTTCTTCTCAAGTGGTCTGATCACGAAACTTTCCATTCCCATGGATTCAATAAGAGGAGAGATTCTATTTTAGGACCTCAAGAGCAGTGGCATTTTACCCTTCTGTTTGATGGGTCACTTTAGGACAGCCATTCAAATCCCTCATGTTTAGTGTCACAATCATCTGTATAAAGCAACCTCTGCATGACTGCTTCAAAGAAATTTGTGGGGCTATGATCTGCTCAGGGGAAGAAAAGCTTTCTCAGAGAAAACTACACATTCCTGCTTGAGGTCATTTTTGTTAGGAAACAGGTTTGACAAGGCTCCACTGATACTAACTCAACCTGCCACGCCAGGGTACAGTTATCTAAAGATGATGAGGAATTTCTCTGGACAGACAAAATTGTGAAGTGACTGCCAGAGGACTGGTTTGTTGACATTGATCAAGGTCAGTTTTATGTATCTGAAGTAGGAACAAAGAAACATTCTTCATTTATAGCAGTCATGCAAATTAGGTCTATGGTCAAGGGGCTTACATGGAAAAAAGCCATGGGCAAAAGAGTTTCTGTCAAGCATTCCAAAGCTCTAGCAGTTTATGGAAACCCAGACACTTTCTGTAACATCAGTGTCAAAAAGGCCAAGTTGGATGAAATGGCAGTGGAACATAAGACTGCATGTGGGCTGGTAGATTACATTCCTTTCATGTTTTTATATTCCCTTTCCTTTTTTACTTTTTTAAATTGATGTACAGTTGATTTACAACGCTGTGTTAGTTTCAGGTATACATCAAAGTGATTCAGTTATACATATACATATATAGCTATTCTTTATCAGAGTCCTTTCCCTTATAGGTTATTACAAATTATTGAGTATAGGTCCCTGTACTATAGGAGACTTCCCTGGTGGCTCTTGAAGAGATCTCAAGTCTTTCCCATTCAGCTGTTTTCCTCTATTTCTTTGCATTGATCACTGAGGAAGGCTGTCTTATCTTTCCTTGCTGTTGTTTGGAACTCTGCATTCAATAGGTATATCTTTCCTTTTCTCCTTTGCCTTTCATGTCTTTTCTTTTCTCCACTATTTGTAAGGCCTCCTCAGACAGCCATTTTGCCTTTTTGCATTTCTTTTTCTTGGGGATGCTCTTGATCCCTGCCTCCTGTACAATGTCACGAACCTCTGTCCATAGTTCTTCAGGCACTCTGTCTATCAGATCTAATCCCTTAAATCTATTTGTCACTTTCACTGTATAATCATAAGGGATTTGATTTAGGTCATTTCTGAATGGTCTAGTTGTTTTCCCTACTTTCTTTAATTTAAGTCTGAATTTGGCAATAAGGAGTTCATGATCTGAGCCACGACTGTATAGAACTTCTCCATCTTTGGCTGCAAAGAATATAATCAATCTGATTTCTGTACTGACCATCTGGTGATGTCCATGTGCAGAGTCTTCTCTTGTGCCATTGGAAGAGGGTGTTTGCTATGACCAGTGCATTCTCATGGTAAAACTCTGTTAGCCTTTGACTTGCTTCGTTTTGTACTCCAAGGCCAAATTTGCCTGTTACTCCAGGTATCTCTTGACTTCCTAGTTTTACATTTCAGTCCCCTATAATGAAAAGGACACCTTTTTTGGGTGTTAGCTCTAGAAGGTCCTTTAGGTCTTCATAGAACTGTTCAACTTCAGCTTCTTCATCATCCCTGGTTGGGGCATAGACTAGGATTACTGTGATATTGAATGGTTTGCCTTGGAAATGAACAGAGATCATTCAAGATAATTCTGTCATTTTTGAGATTGTATCCAAGTACTGCATTTAGGGCTATTTGTTGACTATGATAGCTATTACATTTCTTTTAAGAGATTCTTGCCTACAGTAGTAGATATAATGGTCATTTGAGTTAAATTCGCCCATTTTAGCTCACTGATTCCTAAAGTTTCGATGTTCACACTTGCCATCTCTTGTTTGACCACTTACAATCTGCCTTGATTCATGGACCTAACCTTCCAGGTTCCAGGTTCCTTCAAGAAAATTACAGATACCAGGGGAACATTTCATGCAAAGATGGGCACAATAAAGGATAGAAACGGTATGGATCTAACAGAAGCAGAAGACATTAAGAAGAGGTGGCAAGAATACACAGAAGAACTATACAAAAAAGATCTTCTTGACCCAGATAACCACGGAGCCAGACATCCTGGAATGTGAAGTCAAGTGGGCCTTAGGAAGCATCACTATGAACAAAGCTAGTGGAGATGATGGAATTCCAGTTGAGCTATTTCAAACCCTAAAAAATGATGCTGTGAAAGTGCTGCACTCAATATGCCAGCATATTTGGAAAACTCAACAGTGGCCACAGGACTGGAAAAGGTCTGTTTTCATTCCAATCCCAAAGACAGGCAATGCCAAAGAATGCTTAAAACTACCTCATAATTGCACTCATCTCACAGACTAGCAAAGTAATGCTCAAAATTCTCCAAGCCAGGCTTCAACAGTACGTAAACTGTGAAATTCCAGGTGTTCAAGCTGGATTTAGAAAAGGAGAGGAACCAGAGATCAAATTGCCAACATCTGTTGGATCATCGAAAAAGCAAGAGTTCCAGAAAAAACATCTATTTCTGCTTTATTGGCTTCCCTCATAGCTCAATTGGTAAAGAATCCGCCTGTAATGCAGGAAGCCCCAGTTTGATTCCTGGGTCAGGAAGATCCGCTGGAGAAGGGAGTATACTTCAGCTTCCCTTGTGGCTCAGTTGGTAAAGAATCTGCCTACAATGTTGAAGACCTGGGTTCAACCCCTGAGTTGGGATGATGCCCTGGAGAAGGGAGAGGTTACCCACTCCAGTATTCTGGCCTGGAGAATTCCATGGACTGTACAGTCCATGGGGTCTCAAAGAGTCGGACACAACTGAGTGACCTTTCACTTTCACTTTCTGCTTTATTGACTATGCCAAAGCCTTTGACTGTGTGGATCACCACAAACTGCAGAAAATTCTTAAAGAGATGGGAATACCAGACCACCTGACCTGCCTCTTGAGAAATCTGTATGCAGGTCAGGAAGCAACAGTTTGAACTGCACAGGGAACAACAGACTGGTTCCAAATCGGGAAAGGAGTATGCCAAGGAGGCATATTGTCACCCTGCTTATTTAATTTATACTGCTTATTTAACTTATACTTAACTAACTTATACTTAACTTATACTCTGCAGAGCACATCATGCGAAATGCTGGGCTGGATGAAGCACAAGCTGGAATCAAGATTGTCAGGAGAATTATCAATAATCTCAGATATGCAGATGATATCACCCTTATGGCAGAAGGCGAAGAAGAACTAAAAAGCCTCTTGATGAAAGTGAAAGAAAAAAGTGAAAAATTTGGCTTAAAACTCAACATTCAGAAAACTAAGATCATGGCATCCGGCCCATCACTTTATGGCAAATAGATGGGGAAACAATGGAAACAGTGGCAGACTTTATTTTTTTGGAAGTCAAAATCACTGTAGATGGTGACTGCAGCCATGAAATTAAAAGATGCTTGATCCTTGGAAGAGAGCTATGACCAATCTAGACGGCATATTAAAAAGCAGAGTCATTACTTTGCCAACAGAGGTCCATCTAGTCAAAGCTATGGTTTTTCTAGTAGTCATGTATGGATGTGAGAGTTGGACTATAAAGAAAGCTGAGCTCTGAAGAATTGATGCTTTTAAACTGTGGTGTTGGAGAAGAATCTTTAGAATCCCTTGGACAGCAAGGAGATTCAACCTGTTGATCCTAAAGGAAATAAGTCCTGATTATTCATTGGAAGGACTGATGTTGAAGCTGAAACTCCAATACCTTGGCCACTTAATGTGAAGAACTGACTCATTTGAAAAGACCCTGATGTTGGGAAAGATTGAAAGCAGGAAGAAAAGGGGATGACAGAGGAAAAGATGGTTGGATGGTATCACCGACTCGATGGACATGAGTTTGAGTAAGCTCTGGGAGTTGGTGATGGACAGGGAAGCCTGGCATGGTGCAGTCCATGGGGTTGCAAAGAGTCGGACACAACTGAGCGAATGAACTGAACTGAACTTGTGCGTCAGACAGTAAAGAGCCTGCCCACAATGTGGGAGACCTGGATTTGATCTCTGAGTCGAGAAGATCCCCTATAGAAGGAAACGGCAATCCAATCCAGTATTCTTGCCTGGAAAATCCCACGGATGGAGAAGGCTGGAGGGCTACATTCCATGGGGTCGCAATAATTCGGACATGACTGAGTGACTAACACTTTTCTTTTACTATATATTAAGTCCTTGTTGATTATCTATTTTATATATAGTAGTGTGTATATGTTAATCTTAAACTTCCAATTATTTTTCCTAATCAATTTATAAGATTGATAGCTAAAGTAGAAAGAATATAATTTCATATTCTTTGACATCCTAAAATTACACCTCAAAGCCACCCTCTGCTGGCTTGTTCATTCTTTTGTTCACTCATCTATTCATTTATTCAGACATCCCAGAAGGGCCCATTAAGTTGCAAGCGACATGATTAATGCTGGATCTACCAACATGAGTAAGACACTGTGCCCTTAGAGAGCTGAGGATCTAATAGGACAGATAGGCAGGCAAGGGAATCAGCAGAGAGTGGTGTGGGAGTTCAGAGAGGGCAACGTGCAGAAAGCACCCAGTGGGGGCTAGGGAGATACAGGCAGCTCTCCTGGTCATAGACTCAATTGAGTCTGAAAGGATGAGCAATAGTATATTGGGTGAAAAGAATAGGGAGGGTGATTGACGCAGAGCAACACCATAAGAGTTACAGAAGAATGGGTGTGCAAAATGGTGGACAAGACTGGAAGCTGGAATATCATTTTAAAGACTGCTGCACTAATTCTCGGCAAATGGTGGTGAGAAATAGAAACCGGGCAGTGGAAATTAGGATGGCTCAGGAGTGACATATTCAAGAAATACATACAGAAATAGGCAGGATGTGGAGATCATGAGATGAGGGGATTTAACAGAGAAAAGGAGAATTCAAGGGTCATGCCCAATCCTTAGCCAGTGATAAGCTAGATGGTAGAGCTGCTTACCAAGAATCAAAAAAGGAACAGTTTAGAGGAAAAAGCAGAGTGAAGATTCTGACATGCTGCACTGAAAGTGCCTGTGGGACATCCAGGTAGAACCACCCAGGAGGCATTTGGCTACATAAGTCTGAAGATCCAGGGACAATTGTGGGCTACAGCTACAGAGCTGGCAACCACCTGTAGATAACAACACGAGGATGGGTAAAGTCACACAGAGAGTCTCATGTTTCAGAGTGAGAAGAGCAAGGGCTGGCTGAGGTGGAACCTTGGTCAACAAAAGCATGTCATGTGCAGGGAGAAAAGGAAACATCAATTGAAGGAGAAATAGAAAGGTATTAGGACACTCAGGGGAAGGATAGTGTCACAGAAACAACACTGAAGTACAGTTTTGTGGAGAAATTCAAAAACAGCTATGGAGATGGCAGATTCCAATTTTTTTTTCTTTCTGGAGTTGTGTTCTAATAGAGCAAGAGTCCAGCATTTGAATTATCTTTGTGTCTCTCTTTCTGGGCTAGTATATGGCTCACTGTTCTCAACGAATATTTACTGAATGACTGATGGACTGAATGTCTGTTAATGTGAAGCCTGTATATTTTTAAGTAAAGTATAATGGTACATAGACATGAAAAAGCACTTAAGCCATTTTTACCATGGCACCTGATCACTGAATGGCAAATGAAGATAATGGTAGCTCTCCAGTCTGGGTCATATTTCTCAGATATAGACTAGTCATCACAGCTCTTGAAATGGGCAAGTTGTATAGGTCATGTTGATTAATCGAACTCGCAAACATTGAGCAGCTACTATAAAAATATTTGCCAGACACTGCTGTTGGCACTGAGGAGTTTGGATAACTAGAAGAGCGAAAACTTTCTTCTCTCATGGAGTTTCCATGTTGGTAGGGGACTAAGAGATAGGCAATGAACAAACAACTAGCTGTGGGCAAAAGAGTTTCTTTCAAACCATTCCAGAGCTCTGGAGGAGAAGTAGTAGTGTAAGGGGAGCTAAGAGGCAGTTACCAGTCTATACTATTAATAGTTTACATTAAAATCTAGTTAGTTCTTATTTCTAACCTAAGGGTAATAAAAAACTCTGAAAAACAATATGTTCAATAAATGTAAGAACCAAATGATTTTGGAGTAATTCTAACACATAGTTTAAAATCTTTTTAAGTAACTTAGAAAATAGAAATGAAATAGGTCATAAAAAGTTGCAAAAAGGAAGCTGCTGCTGTTGCTGTCGCTCAGTCGTGTCCGACTCTGTGAGACCCCATAAACTGCAGCCTACCAGGCTCCTCCATCCATGGGATTTTCCAGGCAAGAGTACTGGAGTGGGGTGACATTGCCTTCTCCGAAAAAGGAAGCAATAGCTACCTATTTCAAGTAATATTTTTAATGGGCAAATCTGGTTTTGAAACTGCTCTGAATTTTCTTGAAAGAGTCCTCCCCCTAGACCTTTGTCACCCCCCAAATATTGCCTAAAAGGCAAGTGTGGGGGTGGATAAGAGAAATTACGTCAAGACATAGCTTCTTTAAAGTGAACCCTGGGAGTAGTAGAAACAGAAGAAATAATTTCTCTTGGCAGGCTGTATTATTATCAGCACTGGCATCCTTGGCTAATTGGAATTCCAAAGGACAAAAATAACCACTTAAATAAAACAGGATTATGAATTGGAATTGATATGAATGAGATGTTCAGTCGTTTTAATCTTGGTCATTATCTCAGGCTTGTATCTGAAGTTAGTTAGAATTCTTTCAAATGAATTTCTATATACGTTAGGAAGGAAGAGAATTCTAGATAGGAGTAAGGGACAAAGGAATCTTCCATCAATCTTTTTGCTTCTATTTGGTCTCAAAAATTTGGAGGATGTATGGAGATACAGAGGGACAGAGAAAGGAAAAAATTCAAAAATTCCACTAATTTGATTGTAAAGTTTATATAGGCAATAAGAGCAAAAGTCTTACTACAACCTCTTTGCCTCTAGGCTGAAATGAATTGCCATTGTTTGTGAAAGTCCTGTGAGACTGAGGTTTTATTCAACTAGCTGTCCATTTTCTGGGATCTCCAAAGGCCTAAAAAGGGGACAGCACTGCCATAAATAACAAAGCAAACAAGTCCTGCCTGAACTGGCTCTATAAAGGGTTAAAAATGCCTTCCATTCTTTGCTGGTGATCACCAGTTTCTCTTTCTTGAACTGCACTGCACGTTTAGTTCAGGACTGCTGCAGGGGAATAGACGGTCCACTAGGGAGGCCCTCAAGGAGTGAACATCAAAATCTTTACCTAGTCCATTGAAAAGAGAAAGGTGTAATCACGGACAGGAGAGAAACAGATTTACTGTTTGTGGTAATATGGTGATGATCCTCCTACTCCTAGTAAAAACAAGAGCATACAGAATATTAATAATGAACATAAGGACAAAAAGTCAAGGTTCCATGTGCCTAAAAGGCATCTTGTAACTCAATTATCAGTTAAACTCAGTTCCTTGTTTTGCCTCTCTGAAATACAGAATTAGGCTAATTAAAGTGCTTAATAAGAACGGTTATGACTTTCAACTGAATTGACCTCAAATTAGGAACTATATAGTTCAGAAGGATTTGTTGACAGAATGGATGGATCAAAGATTAATTAATCTGTTAGATAAACAATTTCATTATGAAAGTTCAAAACTGAGAGTCTATATGATTATCAGGAATATAAGTTCTGTTTAGAGAGGGAAAAGATTATATGAGGCTCAGGTTTGTCACATGTGAGGATGTCAAAGCAATCTGAATGTGTGTCTAATCTGTAATTATATGTTGAATAGCCATCAGAGAGTGTGAGCTCTAACATCCACTTTTCTACTCATAAGAGATGTGAACCTATGCAAGTCCATAACTCTTATATAAAAGGAGTGAGTTGCTAAGTGTACTTTCAGATCATGTCCATCTTTAAATTTCTATGATTCTAGGATGTAGATGCTAACTTCCATTGGTAGATATGTAAACAGTTATTAATCACAAACTCCTTCTACAAAGTCCATTCAGTTAAATAGTTCTAGAGTTAACATTTCTGTAAAATTGAAATGGTTTATAATTTCAAAAGTGGGAGGGGCATAAAGTTGGTATATACTTGCTACATGCTATTAAGAAAAATTAAGATCTTCTAACTTATAAATAAGGGCACAAAATGGCAAAGAATCTGCCTGCCAATTCAGAAGATGCAAGAGATGTAGTTTCGATCCCTGGGTTGGGAAAATCCCCTGGAGTAGGAAAATCCCATGAACAGAGGACTCTGGTAGGCTATGGTCCATAAGGTCACAAGAGTCAGACAAAACTCAGCGACTAAGCACAGACAACTTAGAAATAAATGAATTTTTTTCCACTCCCAGAACTATCAGCAGTCACATACTCTAGGAGATGAGGAAAAGCAAAGAAAGGATATATATGGAGAAAGGGGAGTGAGGAGGTGGAAGAGGAGTTATTTCAGAATAAATGTTATTTTCTATAAGATATTGCAAAGGTATTCCACAAATGCAATGATATGTAATTGTGCTTTATAAGTGAACACAGTCAGAGGGAATAAGGAAGTGGCTTGCTGATGAAGCAAATGACCATGAAGAACATTTTGGTACCATCTCTATTTTAGATGATACAAAATCATCTCTCTCTCCTTTATATCTCAAACTGCTATTGAAGACAATGTCATTCTTTGTCTATCATTTTAAACTGTCTTTGTTTTGTCATAATGAGAGCTATAAAATAGATCATGTTTTTCTTTCTGGCTTGGTTTCTAGGAAGCTTGAAGCTAAAGTTAATGCTCAATAATAATAACCATTCTTAATTTCAGTATCTATAATAACTGTCTAAATTTTTCCCTCTAACTTTTAATCTTATTTTAATGGCCTTTTGTTATGAATTATCTGAAATCATTGCAGGAAGTAGATGAGGAATAAATACATGAATGAAACCGAAAAAATGGGAAAGAAGAAGGAAAGCAGGCAGACCTGAAGGCCAGTTGAAATGTAAAGAAGAAGAAGGTTGAATAACTAGCCCAAAGGTATTTAAATCCAGGATAATAACATGGCAAAAATGGACCAAAGATGTCTATCTGGCTAGAATGCAATCAACATGTATCCATCTTCAATCTGAAAGTGTGTTAGCCACTCAGCTGTGTCTGACTCTGTGACCCCATGGACTGAAGCCCGCCAGGCTCCTCTGTCTATGGGATTTCTCAGGCAAGAATACTGGAGTGGGTTGACATTTCCTTCTACAGGGGATCTTCCAGACCCAGGGATCGAATCCAGGTCTCCCGCATTGCAGGCAGATTCTTCATCATCTGAGCCACTAGGGAAGCTCTGTTCTATCTAAAGGGGGAAAACATTTCTGCATGTGGAAAATAGATTATATTTTAAAATCATGGTCTGAAAAAAATTCATTAGAAATAAATCATCTCTGAGTAACTAATTCCATAAAAGCACTGTTATTTTCAGGAAAAGGCGTAATTGTTAACTATTTAATAGATGAAGAACCCTGAGATCAATCTAGAATGTAAAATTCAATACCTTCAGTCATCACTGGGACTACACAGACCAACAGGAAAGTTTAAAGAAAAACAAGATAAAACATTTTTGAAAATGCGACATCTGGAAACTCTTTGAAGTTGTACAATTTTAACAGTTTCCCTAAAAAAATAGAGTTTCTACATACATCAAAAATCCTTTTTATTTCAATTGGAACAGACTGAGAAGAAAAGGAGGTCTAAGGATAGCTAAGATTAAAGCAAAAACTAAATAACATTTTTGTTATTCAGACTGAGGAGGTGAATTCACTTTTGGAATAGAACATTGGGGAAAGGGTGAGGACAAATGTGTGGAAAGAAGAAAAACAATCTAAGGGGCTGCAGAAAAATGAATAACAAATAAGCTATTTGACAAAGGTTGACAGATGGATACCTGCGCCACCATTGAAACAGAAACCTTTGTTGAAAATTACAAGCATCCTTATCAATCAGGGGCTTCTCTGGTGGCTCAGATGATAAATCATCTACCTACATTGCAGGAGACCTGGGTTCAATCCCTGGGTCGGAAAGATCCCCTGTAGAAGGAAATGGCAACCCACTCCAGTATTCTTGCCTGGAGAATTCCATGGACAGAGGAGCCTGGCGGATTACAGTCCATGGGGTCACAGAGAGTTGAACACAACTGAGGGACTATCCCTTATCAATCACACTCACAAATATGCTTCATCTTCTTAGATTCATGGAGGGCTATACATGGAAACTATTACTTTAAACCTTACAAACCATTTTAAAAGCATCTAAGCATTTTTAAAGAAAAGACAGAACACGCAGCTGGTGAATAATATGTGACAATAATTATCTTCTAACCCATACCTGCAGGCAAATTATTGTAGGAGACAGGAAGAATAAAAGAAAAGCAGGCCCTGGCAAGGGCTGCAAAAGAAATGCATAATTATTGATAAACTGGATGCTATAAGGCACGAGACTCTTGGAACAAACCCAGAGGGAACAGTTCATACTCCTGAAAACAAGATATGATCCTGGGGTCGGAAAGCCGATCCCAGACTGTTTCTCAACTGGCATCTCAGAGTCGCATGTTTTACCTATCTGTAGAAAATCTATAGATCAGAATATTAGTCTTAGTTACTGATGTGTTACTGATTACTGTTTCTTAGTTACTCAATGGTTAATGATCATTTTGTTCTTTGACCCGAAGGCCACATGAGTTATAGCTTAACTCCCCGCATATTCTTTCATTCATGGCTCAAAGTATAATAAAGTTGGCTTGGATTCAGTTTTGGCACCTTCACCTTGGAGTGGTGTTGGTCACCTGATTCTTGCTTTTCACTGAATTCTTGTGTCTTGTTTCCCATTCTCTCACCATATCGCGGTTTCAGAAACCCTGCTTGTCAAGCTGGTCTCGACAAGTTATTCACAAATTTGGTTTTTTTCTTTAAAACAGAGACGTTGTAAATGCCATCAATGACTAACCAAAGTAACCCCACAGTACATCTCTTTCTAAGGTAAGAGATCCTTTAAGGGGGAAAAATAATCGCCTTCTGAGCTATCATTTCTATAAAATAATATCTTTGTTTACTGAGTCTGCTTAAATAGAGGCACATCTGTATGCCATTGTGGGCAAGAATAAAGTAGCCTGGCCTGGCTTTGTACATCTGAAATTGCAGCCATTAAAATGTACTGTTCAGAATGTTCAATTCTTTTTATAGGTATCAGGTAATATATAGCCAACTCTCAATTATCTAGGCTAATGGAGAGGAACAGTGGCATGGTTAATTTAAAATAGCAAATAATCCAGAAATTATTTATGTAGATTTGGAAAGCCATTTTCCATCCAAAATTACCTTTGAGGTATGACTATTCAGGAAGATTAGAAACTGATCTGACATTGGGAATCCTGAGAATTGGGCAAACTTTCTTTATGGGTTCTCAAGGCTTTATCCTTCCTGCCTCTAAAAGTGGAGGCAATAAAAGGCCTGCATCTGTCATGCTCAGCTGAGAGGAAAGCTTAAGAATAGAAGGGCAGGAAGGGTCTTGGAGGATGACAGTCAAAAATTTTCTTGGCAAATCCTCTATTTTCTCATTTGGGAGTGTCCTAGTTCATTTAAGGGCTGAAGTTGCACTTACTGATGCCTTAATACACATATTCTAATGATTCTAAGTGAAAGTGCAAAGTGTTAGTAGCCCAGTCATGTCTGACTCTTTGTGACCGCATGGACTGTAGCCCACCAGGCTCCTCTGTTCATGGGATTCTCCAGGCAAGAATAAAAGAGTGGGTAGCCATTCCCTTTCTCCAGGGGATGTTCCCGACCCAAGGATCAAATCCAGATCTCCAGCATTAAAGGCAGATTCTTTATCATCTGAATCTTCTAATTCATGGTAAAATCTACAGCTTGAGAAACCAGCCAGATTAAGTGTACACTACTAAGAAAAAGCTAGAAATAAAAATAAATATTTTTATACATCATTATACATAAGGACTTAAAAACAATTAGAAGGAATTAAAAAAAAAAATACAACCTGTTTTTCAGCAGGGATTAATGAACTGTCAAGATATCCTGGGAATTCTTCCCCATTCTGATTTTTTAAACATAGGCCTATGCTATTGCATTATCTCCTCCAGCTTTAGAGCTACACATAAAGTTACTGACTTTAGATCCCTAGGAGAAATAAGTATCAACATCAAGAACTCACTGCTTACATAGGTTTATCTCATACTGCCAGTTCTGCCAACCCCAAATAAGGCAGAATAGAATAAAACAAAATTGCCTCCTGGGCACTTAGAATCCATGCCAGGTTCCATGGTAGTGAGCAGGGCTTCACATACGTTTAAAGTTTAGGAAGAGCTTCATAGCTTTCTGGTCCCAAGACTTCTGCTCATTTGATTTGCCATAAAAAAACTGCATTTCCAGGGCCAGCACTGGCAGGAACTGGCCCAAGAGTAGAATGCCATTCATTTTTTAGAGCAACCTGATTTTGCAGCTGAGCTGTTCTATCTCCACAGAGTCCTCCTTCTAAGGCCAACATCTTGCTTATCCTGTAACAGATCCCTATTCCAGGGTTTGATGAGTATCAGCATTTGGCTCTATATAACATTATTTTGCTAGTTCTGGCATATGCCATATGTACCACCTTAGAAAAGTTACATTTTTGCCTGTAGGGTTTCCTTCAATAAAAACAGGGCTAGAGAAATGTGGAGATGATGCTTGTACATAGATTTTTGAAAAATCATAAAAGCTATAGCTTTCTAAAAAACTAAGAATGTGTCTAACCAAAGTTTCAGCTGCTCACATTTTTATAAGCAGTATATTTTAATAAAAACTTATAAAAATGCTATTGTTCTCCCCCCTCTAAAAAACATCCTTGCATACATGTTTTCTAAAACCTAGGGAAAACTATCATCATTTTATCTAGAAAGATGCCCTTTATCCCCCTCCCTTTTTGTGCTGTCAAAGAATCTCAGCTTATAGATGAAAGATACATAAATTATATATCATTGTCCTGGTTTGTGAGAATTATGAGATGGCATGAATTGCTCCTTTATATTTTCACTGATAAGAAAAAAACAAGAATCAAGATAGGTTTTTTAAGTAATTTTTTTTCTTTCAAACAGTGGAACAAATGTTTATAAAATGAGAACAGAATTAGGCTTGCTGTGGACCACAATGAAGGGCTCAACCTCAGAGTTTACTGAGTTCAAATGCTCAGCAATAATTTATTTCATATTACTGTGAACTGGCACAGTGAAATGTGTTTGAATGGGGACTAAGGTAGAAGCTGGGTTGAAACAACTAGAAATTAATCCAGAAGATGTGTAATTACTTCCATTTCTATGTTATTATGAATGAGTGGAAAGGAAAACAAACAAAAAAAAACTCATAAGAAATTCAAAGAGAAACAGCAAAACTTAATAAGAAAATTATCTGAAAAGAGATAATGTAATACAGTATGTCTAAGGTTAAACCAACTGCCCTGTCTCCTCTGTGAAGCCTTTTTGGAATATTTCCAACTGCAGTAATCTTGTCCTTCCCTGAGATCCTATTACCATAAAGGCTCCCCACCCCCTTTTTTTGCACTAACAATATGAACACATGATATGATAATGAATTGAGATTATTTTGGAAAATCTAGTATATACCAAAATATATAGGAACAACATTTTAGTACATGTTTATTGTTATGTATAATTGTTTGATTTTGGTAAGTCTGATTCCCCAAGGAAATGGACTATGCTTTCTACTTTTATACTTCCCACAAATACTAATCTCATAACATTTTCTCAATAAATACTACTGATTGAATATCTTCATGGCCTAATGGGTTATTTTATATGTGTGAGTATGATCCCTCGGAAGTTCAATGATCTGAAACCTTTCCAGAATAAGTCCCTTCTCTGTTTTGCTACATAAGGGCAACAGTTAGATTTAAACTGGTATCATGTTTAAAGACTACTTTGCCCAGAGACAAGTTCTGTGCCCAAACTAAATTTAACAAACCTTGCTTTTCTATCATTACCTAGTATTCTAATCCCCTTTAAAGGGAAGTATAAGCTCTATAAATTATAAACTCTGCTGGGTAGGAGCTATCTGCATTTGGAAAACAAATGCATGGTTTCCTATGTTTGTTACTTCGTAATACAATGACTTCAGATATATTAACTGAAGATAGGTGTGGATGGGGGTGGGTTGGTGGTAGGGAACAGTAGGTAATTAAAGAGACAGCACATGCAGGTTTGATGGCACAGCTCTGCTTTACAGAATTCCTAACAATGCTAATTAGGAAGGTCTATTAAAAAATTTATCCATTCTCTATGCTAGATATGTAATCTCATTAGTCTTGATAAAGGTCAAGAAACTGAAAGTAAATCAGTACATATAGTAGTATGCTTCAATTTCCTTCATTTATAATTAAGGGTCTCCATTACTGCATTTTAAACTCTCATTTTGTCAGTTCTAAATCTATGCAAGGAATGAGGAATGAGTAGTTCCTTAAAAAAGCAAAGTATTTAGATTCACAGTAATGCTGTCTCTAAAGGAAAGTGTGCAGGATACTGGGAATAAGGACTGAACAGATGAAAAGGACAGTGGGAATAAAGATTTAAAGACAAAGTCGTGTGACTTTTCTTTGTAGATCAGTACATCATTTACTTCTAATTTTGAATGTTAAAAGATAAAGGAGGGTATAGGAAATCACTTGGTGGCAAAGATCATTTGGGATGGGGGTAGGAAGGTGTTACAGCAGATACCTGGTTAGATTGGAGTTCTGGTATGGAGAGGTGATGGTAAGTGGGACACTTTGCCATTTAGGGGTTGGAGAACGCAATTACAATATATGATCCTCTTTACCAGAATCCGCCTGGAAATGCAGGAGCAGGAGACACAGAAGACGCAGGTTCAATCTCTGGGTTACGAAGATCCCCTGGAGTAGGAAATGGCACCCCACTCCAGTATTCTTGCCTGGAAAATCCCATGGACAGAGAAGCCTGGTGGGCTAGAGTCCATGGGGTTGCAAAGAGTTGGACATGACTGAGTGACTAAGCATTGGCACGCGCACGCACACGCACACACACACACACACACAATCCTCTTATCACCAGCATTAACCTGCCAGATTTACTTTTACCATAATCGCATGTTTTCCATTTCCTACATCCTTTCACTGGTCCCTTCTTCCCTTCCACTCTCCCGTCAGCAACCTTCAACTCAACCCTAGCATCCAATCATCAGTTTCTAAGGGCTGTACACTCTATTCAACTTCCCAGGTGGTGCTACTGGTAAAGAAGCCAACTGCCAATGTGGAAGACATAAGAGACCCGGGTTTGATCCCTGGGTTGGGAAGATCCCGTGAAGGAGAGCATGGCAACCCACTCCAGTATTCTTGCCTGGAGAATCCCATGGACAGAGGAGCCTGGCAGGCTACAGTCCAAAGGGTGCAGTGAGTCAGACATGACTAAAGCAAATTAGCACACATGCACATACACTCTATTGGAGAAGTAGTGGCATCTGTGTCCTGACTTCCTTGGTGGCTTAGATGGTAAAGAGTATGCCTGCAATGCAGGCGACCTGGGTTCAATCTCTGGGTCAGGAAGATCCCCTGGAGAAGGAAATGGCAACCCACTCCAACATTCTTGCCTGGATAATTCCATGGACAGAGGAACCTAGGGGGCTACAGTTCATGGAGTCGAGAAGAGTTGGACATAACTGAGTGAGTTTCACTTATGGCCTGACTTTATAAGAAGTTGCCATAATATTAGTCAACGCTGAGTCTCAAGCAAAAGGTTGTCTTTTGTAATGTGAAGTAAAATGCCTTTATCTGAATTTCCATTTCCAACACTGCTTACTTGGAAGGATGAAGACTCCCTGGAAGACGAACTCTTTGTTTTAACTGTCATGTATACAAAATGATCTCTTGTGAAACAGCCACCATTTTAGAAAGCTTTCTGAATCAGATATAATTATGATTAGCTTCTATAAGGAGGTTCCATAATCAGCATCTCATCAGGCATAAAAGTTACACTAAGATAGAAGACCATTTTATTAAGTACCAGAATAAAATGTCTTTGACAAGTAAGTACTATTTCAATTTTTTAATCTAACAACTCTAGGAACATAATCTTAATATAAAGATTTTTAAAAATATTTTAATCACATTTTATAGAATGCCTGTCTATATTATGTAATACTGGAGGACAGATTTCATGTATGCCTCATTCATTCAGTTCACAAATATTCACTCTGTGTGTGTGTGCTCAGTTACTCAGTTGTGTCCAACCCTTTGCAACCTTATGAACTGTAGCCTGCCAGGATCCTCTGCCCATGGGATTGTTCAGGCAAGAACACTGGAGTGGGTTGCCATTTTCTCCTCCAGAGGATCTTCCCGACCCAGGGATTGAACCCGCATCTCCTGCATTGGCAGGTGGACTCTTTACCACTGTGCCACCTGGGTATACTATATATAAGTACTGTGAAGATAACAAAGATAGGTTCCTATTCTGGGTAAAATATTTAGATCTATAAATAGAATTTAGTCTCCTTGAAAGTAGGGATTTTTTATCTGCTTTCTTCATTACTGTATCTCTAACATGTAGAATAAAGGCTAGCATGCTACCTTTTCCTTTTAAAGGTCCAGAAAATAAATATTTAAGTTTTGCTTGGCCACATATGGTCTCTACTGCCTCTTATTTGTTTTTATGGGCCCTTTGAAAATGGGTCATAAAATGTAAAAGTGTAAAAAACATCCTTAACTCACTTTAGTCCTGCATGTTGGGTTTGCGTCACTAACTATAGTTTGCAAAAAGTTGGATACGACTGAGTGACTGAACTGAACTGACTGTCTAGATCACTGCCCAGTATTAGGAAGAGCACACTAAGAATTTGTTTAAAAATGAGTGAATGTACTCAATGGAAGACTGTATAAGCAACAGAGAAATAACAAAGATGGCATGGTTGATCTCCTCCAAGAGCTAATGGAAAAGGAAAGGAGGATAGAAGTATATATAGAACTAATGATATGGTGAGAAAATTCAGAAGAGGAAACTTGGAATGAACAAGGCGTATGACATTTGAGCTGTTCTTGGACAGGACTTCTAATGAAAAAGAGTTCAAATAAGTTCAGTTCTGATGACTTGAATTAGGGAAGCGATTCTGCAACTCATGAATGAATATGTGGTTATTTCTGTACCTTTGAGAATGTATAAACCAAGAATTATGGCACATGCTGAGGTCACAACTGTATTTTCTCCTAGTTCACCATACGTTAAAAAAAAAAAATGCCATTGGGTATCTAGAAACATAATGCTGAAATCTTTTCTTTGGATGACTATGAATTCAGTGGTCTAGTTTTGGTAACATACAAATGCCACTGCTATGAGATGAACAAAGCATCATAGCCAAGACAAATCTTGCCAGGCTGTCTGTTAACTATAATCAAAGCCGTACATTCTATAAAAAAGAGAGGCAATTAGCAGATACACAGAGCCACAGCAACTCAACAACCCATTTAGAGTCTGAAAAATAAGAAGGACACTGACAGATCAGAGACTTTGTTAGTGAAACTGCACACTGGCATTTATATACAAATTATTTGACGTTTCCAATTTGTTAGTACATGTGTGGAGTTGGCTTTAAACTGCTGTTCACTTAGGGTATAACAGATGCCCAAGATTTTTTAAAGCCCACAACCTCCTGAAAAGATAAGTTTGAATGTTCTAGAATTGATGCGTAACAAAACAAAACAAAAGCCCTACCTCATTTGCTGCATTATGCTTCAGTGATCACTATGGCAGAATTGACCTTTCTTTGTTAAGTACTGCATATGTTCATTCTTAATGTGGCATCCACATGATTCAGAAGGCGGTAAGGCTATTGGCTCCATTATTACACACTCCAGGATGCTTGTTTACACAAGGGAGGTCATTCAGTTCTTATTTTCCTCTCAATCCAGGGCTCATCTACACTATCTAGGATGTTTGCAATCCTACACAAATGGTTCCTTGCATCCAGCTGTCATTGCTAACGCTGCTTCTGAGTCTTGAGTATTTTTTCCCTAAATTACATGATGATAGATGCCCTTTCCCTAATTACTTCTCCCTGTTGAAAGTCACCACTGTCAGCAACATGGCCTAGTATAACTAGTGTCATATCCCATAATGATGATGATTTCAAAGCAAACATGACACAGAAAAGAAAATGCAGCACGAGCCACAGAAGAGGAGGCCTGTTCTGCAAGGTAGGCATCACAACCTGTTTAATTGCAAAATATAACGAGGACTTTTAAAGACACAAGTGTACATTGGTGTTTGTACTGATAATGTTGACCATTTTGTACTTGATCCTCTTTATTTCCAATTAGGAAAAGACACTGTATGAAAAGAGTTTCCTGGCATTTGATCAAATGAACCACAATCCTGACCTATATTCATTACAGCCACATGATACATTTTATACTATGTCTGATAGGGTCCACATGGGGTCTCACTGATAAGATGGCTCGTTATGTCGACTTCACAAACAAATAATAAATCACAGTGATCCTTGAGACTGACCAAATTGCCCAAATGGCATCCTGTTGTCTTACTGGCACCTATCTTCTCAAAGCTGTGAGACCACCAGATTCCAGACTTCCGGTTACGTGACCATCCCTTCAGAGAATTTTTCACTGGTGGGGTATAAGAAGGAGTCCGTCAGAAAGGGAGGACACTGGTTCTCCTTAAGGGTCAGTCACCCTGTCTTTTCCCTTTAATAAATTTCCCTTTTCTTGCCTGACTGCCTAGCTTGCACTCTTTTTCTCTGCACTTGCCTTACAATATCAATGTATCTATTAGCCATGCGCTCCTGGAGACCCACATAAAAATTTGGTTTAGGTTGTAAAAAAGACAGTGGCAGTCACATACTCATCCTTTGGGAACAATAATCTTTGAAAAACTTCAAATTAGTACTTTTTCTATTACCAAATCTTTCTGGGTTTCAACAGAAATACAATGAATTTGGATTTCTCCTCTCTATTTTACCTGGCATCACATCTGACACAGAAAGTGACCAAGTAATAGTCAATTAGGTTGACTGCTGTCATTGTGCACGTGAAAAAACCAGTAAGTGCAAAACCTGCTTCACAAAGGCAGCTCCAGTGAGCAACGATTTATTTATCATGGATATTCACATGGATACTAGAAAACGGATCCAGGACACTTGCCTGACAGCTGACTTACATGAAAAGGCCATTTGAAAGCCAATGAAAACAATAAAGTCTTCCTTGACTATCACACCAAAAGACTTGTAAGGTAGCAGAAGGTAAAATAATCTATTTACACAACATATACTTTCAAAACATCACTGGAATGAGATGGGCAACAATTGAGCAGGGCAGGCTAACACTGACAGGCTACGTACTCTACATTTCATCAGATAAGGAGCAAGAAAAGCTAAGGGGAAAAAAAAAACTAGGAAAGGAAACATCTGGAAAGCATGACACAGGATCGCTCACATTCCAGTAAAAATCTCTATTCTGGCTTAGCTGCATTATGAAGTGCTGTGGTGAACCTCAGACAATTTCATAGATAACTGCCAGAGATATTATCATAAACATATCTCCCATTTTATAAGAATTTGAATACAAAATAGTTAGTAATGAAAGCAGGCTGAACATAATAGAAATATTTTTTTGGTGGTTCAAAAAGTACTTTGGGGCATTAAACTGCCTCAGAGTCATCATTATGCACATCAGTCATCACTACTCAGCAGCTGTACAAATGTGCTGGGTAACAGAGTTCTGCAGTTTAATACGTGGGTACCTAACATAGCTGACTCTATTTTGAAACAGAAAAATGTTGAAGCAACTTGAAGGCATAAAATTAGACCCATGGGATTTTAGCCTGTTTTTCCATAAAAATGAGTGCTAATGAATGATTATTTCACTCCTCTTTCCCTTGTGATTGTTTTTTTTTTTTAATTCTTGCCATTGGGTTTCTCTGAATTTTCTCTCTGGTCTTTATTTGCTCCTTCCTTCCTTTTAACCATTCTTTTTACCTTGTCTTCCAATTTCTTTTTTGACCTCATGACCATTCTACCCAGGGCTTCTTTTCCTCATTGGGGGAATTTCCTTTCTCCAGAGACTTCTTGTACCATTGTCTTTACCATTAAAGGGGATGACGGGAAGAGAGCTTAAAGAGAAAGTTTTGTCAGTATGGAGGTTCCTTACAAAACTAAAAATAGAATGACCATATGATCCAGCAGTCCAGTTCCTGGGCATATATCTGGAAAAGACAAAAACTAATTTGAAAAAACACATGAACGCCAATGTTCACAGCTGCACTATTTACAATAGCCAGACATGGAAGCAACCGAAATATCTATCAACAGATAGAAGGATAAGGAAAATGTGGTGTATTACTCGGCCATAAAAGAATGAAATAATGCTATTTACAGCAACAGGGATGGATCTAAGTGAATAATGTCAGAGAAAGACAAATATCATATGATATCACTTATAGGTAGTGTCTTATAAAATGTTACAAATAAACCTATTTACAAAACAGAAACAGACTTACAGACATAGGAAACAAATTTATGGTTACTAAAGTGACAAGGGGTGTGTGGAATTATGAGTTTGAAATGAACAGATACACACCACTATATTTAAAATATATAGTGGTCCTACCATATAGCACATGAAACTATATTCAATATCTTATAATAACCTATAAAGGAAGATAATCTGAAAAATAATACATATATATATTTATCTACTGAATCACTTTGCTATACACATTTTAAATAAACTATACTTCAATAAAAAGGAAAGAAAGGAAAAAGAAAAAGAGTTGTGGTTTATCTCCACTGGAAAGACTGAATTGAGAAGAGAGCTGAATTCTAGTCCTCACTGTCATGAATTCACTGTGTGATCTGAAGTAAATTACTTCACCATCTCCGGGTCTAGTTTTCCTCCTCTGAGAAATGAGAGATTTGAACTAGGTGATCTCTAAGAGTACTTTCAGCTCTATAATTCCCCATCTACAATTCTGTCAGCAATCAGAGAAGGTGACCATTATGTAAGGCTGTTCAAATACATGTAGACTTTGCCTGGATACCCCAGTCTGTGAGTAAACCTATCTGTAATGTGTCAACTCACTGTGAATTCTTTCAACTGTATGCCCTTTGGAGTGTTTCTACCCAGTATATAATTTATTGAGGAAAGGAACCATCCCATCCCTTTCAGTGTCCCCAGCATTTAGAACAGTATGGGGTACTTAGTAGCAGTTAATAAAATGGTCCTTCTACTTTGTCCTTCCTCATCTCACAGCATTTTATGTCCATAAATGTTTATATTATACAAATTTATCACATTTAACTCAAAACTATTCAATGTCTATAGCTTCTGCCTACTTAGTTACCAATAACATCCTGGTTTGGGAATAGAATATTTTCCTATAAAATGGTAGCACTAATGGGAACAACATGATTTTCAGGAAGAGCCTGGACTGACTCATAAGGGAATCAATGTTCACCTCCTAAATAATTCACTAAAGCTTATGGCTTGGACTATGCACTGATGCATATTACTTGTGTTCTTAGAATTGACATTCCTATGTGAAATTGTGACTTTCAGAGTAAAAGGCTTAAATTGAAAAGCCATGACTTTTGGAAATACATTTGAAAAGGCAGTTATGGAAAAAAGAAAAAGTTTTAATAACACAATTCTGTTGCTGAGAGTCTAGACGGAAGCTAAAGTGGTATAATAAAAATTACTGCCACAACTTACACTTACATCAATAATGGATTTTAGTGAGGGGACTCTATTAAAGAGAAGTTCTCAGATTCATACACTGATCTTGTAAAAATAGGAAAAGAAAATCTGTAGAGCAGTCATAAATGTCAAATTAAAACACTAGTATCTGTTTGGACCACTTTGTATAAAAAGTATGCTTTCTTTGCATCTTAAATTTTACATTTATAACATTTAATGATGATTAATCGTAAAGGACACATGTAAGACTATAATGCCGCTAAATGATTCATTTGTAATTCATGTGAAACAACATAATTAGTTCTCCAAGGGTTCAGCAATATATTATTCTATTAAACAGAATACTTGAAAGTCCCACTTGAGTTTTAAATGCAATATGAAGCCTTTATTTTAAGCATGGCTTCCTCTGTGTAATATTCTCATAATTATTTTCCAGCAACAAGAAATATTAGGTTGATTATTTTTATTCTAGCTGTTAGCCCCTCATACTGTGAAGAAAGCAACTTCATGAATTCATTTATTTCAATACAAGACTGACGTATTTGGGCAGCTATGTTTAAAATAAGAAAAAGAAGAAAAGATCTGTGTTCAAAGATCTTAAAAACAGTGAAAAGATGAACTATAATAATTCTTTTAAAAGCCCACACTTATTAAAAGTAAAAAAATATTTATACCCCCCCCCAAAAAAACCCCTTTCTATCACAACCATATATAAATAGGTAGAGGTTAGCTTTAAATATAAATTTTGATATATGGAAATAAGTTATCTTGTAATACATAGCAACATTTTCCTACATATTAAGAAAAAAAACAAGTTATCTTTTTCATTTTGATATGTCTCGACGTGTAAGACAAACTCCTTAACATAAACTTTCCTTTTAAGAATAATATCAGTATATGTTGATATCAACTTTTAGGTATGAGTTAATGCTAGTCATACAGCTTACACATCTCATGAAAGTTCTGCTTTTTCTTGCAACCACTGTCTGCTAATTATCTCTAGAAACTCTAAAATATGAAAAATATATGGTGCTTTTGAAAAGAAGCTGGATAAGGACATTCAATGTCTTTTCCTTCTAAACTTCTAGGTAATTGGATTTTCAGCTACTGTTCTCAGTTTATTTGAAAATTTGCAATCCCAAAGAAGAGTATTCGTCTTTGTACAGTGGCCTGTCAATGTGTCTTGCTCTACAGAAGGAGAACACAAATTATCAGGCATGAAGCCATGGGGAAGCAGTTGCTTAAGTCCTGCCAAAAGGACTAATGAGACTTTTATTCCTGATGCTGGATTTGAGAAGGGGGCTCAGTGGGAGAGTGTGTGCTAAATTAGTTTCGGACAACAGCAACCTGCTCCATTTCCTGTGCATTAGCTTTTTTCTTTATCAGGGAGTGGAAAATAGAAGATTGGAATAAAAACCAAAGGAAAGGAAGGAATGCAAGAGTGGATACTAGAAGACCCATCACATGTGCAAGAGTGCAAGGGGACAATTGAAGAACGCATGTCCCAGGATCCATAGAGGGCACCTACAAAGACTTACTTACCTCCATCAACAAAGGAACAATGCTGATCATTTAAAGTCACTTGGAGTGTATTATGCTAAGTGAAATAAGTCAGACAGAAAAAAACAAATAGTGGATGATATCATTTACATGTGGAATCGAAAAAAAAAAAAAGTCAGTAAAGATAACAAATATAGAGGAAAAAATTAGTGGTTATCAGTTGGGAGAGGAAAGGGAAGAAAGGCAATTTAGGGGTAGGGGAGTAAGAGGTACAAACTATTAGGTATAAAATAAGCTACATATTAAGAAGAGGTGGCAAGAATACACAGAAGAGTTATACAAAAAAGATCTTCACGACCCAGATAATCACAATGGTGTGAACACTCACCTAGAGCCAGACATCCCGGAATGTGAAGTCAAGTGGGCCTTAGGAAGCATCACTATGAACAAAGTTAGTGGATGTGATGGAATTCTAGTTGAGCTATTTTAAATCCTAGAAGATGATGCTGTGAAAGTGCTGTACTCAATAAGCCAGCAAATTTGAAAAACTCAGCAGTGACCACAGGACTGGAAAAGGTCAGTTTTCATTCCAATCCCAAAGAAAGGTAATGCCAAGGAATGCTTAAACTACCACACAACTGCACTCATCTCACACAGTAAACTAATCTTCAAAATTCTCCAAGCCAGGCTTCAACAGTACGTAAACCATGAACTTACAGGCAGAGGAACCAGACATCAAATTGCCAACATCTGTTGGATCATTGAAAAAGCAAGAGAGTTCCAGGAAAACATCTGTTTTATTGACTATGCCAAAGCCTTTGACTGTGTGAATCACAACAAACTGTGGAAAATTCTTAAAGAGATGGGATTAACCAGACCAACTGACCTCTCTCTTGAGAAATCTGTATGCAGGTCAGAAAGCAACAGTTACAACTGGACATGGAACAACAGACTGGTTCTAAATCAGGAAAGGAGTACATCAAGGCTGTATATTGTCACCATGCTTATTTAACTAATATGCAGAGTACATCATGAGAAATGCTGGGATTTTTCATGATGGAGAGAAATCAAGATTGGAATCAAGCTGGAATCAAGATTGCTGGGAGAAATATCAATAATCTCAGATATGCAGATGACACCACACTTATGGCAGAAAGCAAAGAGGAACTAAAGAGCCTCTTGTTGAAAGTAAAAGAGGAGAGTGAAAAAGTTGGCTTAAAGATCAACATTCAGAAAACTAAGATCATGGCATCTGGACCCATCACTTCATGGCAAATAGATGGGGAAACAGTGGAAACAGTGACAGAATTTATTTTGGGGCGCTCCAAAATCACTGCAGATGGTGACTGCAGTCATGAAATTATAAGACACTTGCTCCTTGGAAGAAAAGCAATGACCAACCTAGACAGCATATTAAAAAGCAGAGATATTACTTTGCCAACAGAGGTCCATCTAATCAAAGCTACGGTTTTTCCAGTAGTCATGTATGGATGTGAGAGCTGGGACTATAAAGAAAGCTGAATGCTGAAGAATTGATGCTTTTGAACTGTGGTGTTGGAGATCCAACCAGTCCAACCTACAGGAAATCAGTTCTGAATATTCACTGGAAGGACTGATGCTGAAGCTGAAACTCCAATACTTTGGCTACCTGATGTGAATAACTGACTCATTTGAAAAGACCCTGATGCTGGGAAAGATTGAAGGTGTGAGGAGAAGGGGACGACAGAGGATGAGATGGTTGGATGGCATCACTGACTCAATGGACATGAGTTTGAGTAAACTCTGGGAGTTGGTGATGGACAGGGAAGCCTGTCGTGCTGCATTCCATGGGGTCACAGAGTTGAACACGACTGAGCAACTGAAGTGAACTGAACTGAAGCTACAAGGATATATTGAACAACATGGGGAATATAGCCAGTATTGCATAATAATTATAAATGAAGTATTACCTCTAAAAATGGTAAATTGCTATACTATACACCTGTAACATATAATATTGCACATCAACTGTGCTTCAGTTTAAAAAAAAAAGAGCATTTACCTGTTCAAAAGTGGGGTTGGAAACTGGGCAGAGATGTAAACAGATATGAGAGGGGCACTTTTTACTTTTTAACACTAAAAAAAATTTTATTGAAATATAGTTGATTTACCAGTTGCATTAGTTTCTTATATACAGTAAAGTGATTCAGTTACACACATATATATAATAGCTTCTATTTGCTAATCCCAAACTCCCAATAGATTTCCCACTCTGCCTTAGCTGCCACAAGTCTATTCTCTATGCCCATAAGTCTGTAATTTTATTTTGTAGATAACTTCATTTATGTCATAATTTAGATTCCACATATAAGTGATATATGGTATTTGTTTTTTCTCTTTCTGACTTAACTTCATTTAGTATGATAATCTCTAGGCCCATCCAGTTGCTGCAAATGGCATTATTTTTGTTCTTTTTTATGGCTGAGTAGTATTTCAATGTATATATGTACCACATCTTTATCCATTCCTCTGTTGATAGATATTTATTAATAGGTTGCTCCCATGCCTTGGCTATTATAAATTCACTTTAAACATTTTATACTTAATTTTTGCGTCATGTGAGTGATTATTTTCTCTCACATGTCAGTGACTATTAGTTGAATAAAGAATGCTGTGATTGCTTTAAAATCACTTCTTGAATAAAAATTGCTGAAAACACAGTTAACTCTTGAACAATGTACAGGGGTTAATCTGTGTAATTTACTGTAAGCCCACAGATTCAAACAATCATGGACTATATAGTACTATATTTTTTACTACTGAAAATATCTGCTTATAAGTGTACCTGCATAAGTATACCATCCTTGTTCAATGGTCAACTGTAGTTCATCCTATCCCGCCCCCCTTCAAATATCATTGAATCGCTGATGTAGAATCCAAGTCTATTTATAGACGTTGTTACTCTAATCTACAATATACATAACAAATGGTACTGGAATAATGGATGGAAATATACTGTATATAAGAGAGAGCTTTTAATCACTAAAGCTAAGCTCATGCTTAGGATATGGAAAGTTCAGCCTCATCAGGCTAGTCCTATAGGTGTGCTCTAAGGACAATATTGAACACATGAATTCCCCCTCCTGGTGCATAACTCAGAGTCTAGTTTAGGCTCAGAAACCAAAATGCTCGCCTTATGAAGTTCTCCTTATGAAGTGTTAGGGCAGTAACACACATAACTAGACACTTTGCTATCATCCTGAACCAGCTTGCTTTGGGTCATCATACCAAAGGAGTCCCCTTGGGGTTGGGCTGGGACCACAGTAGTCTTGAAGCATGTAGGAAAAGATTTTCTGGGCTCCAAAATCACTGCAGAAGGTGACCATAGTCACAAAATTAAAGGATGCTTGCTCCTTGGAATAAAAACTATGGCAAACCTAGAGAGTGTATTAAAAAGAAGAGACATCACTTTGCTGACAAAGGTCCATATAGTCAAAGCTATGATTTTCCCAGTAGTCATGTAGGGATGTGAGAGTTGAACAATAAGGAAGGTTGAGCACCGAAGAATTGATGCTTTTGAACTGTGTTGCTGGAAAAGATTCTTGAGAGTCCCTCGGACAGCAAGGAGATCAAACCAGTCAAACCTAAAGGAAATCAACCTTGAATATTCACTGAAAGGACTGATGCTGAAGCTCCGATACTTTGGCCACCTGATGCGAAGAGCTGACTCATTGGAAAAGAAAGATTGAAGGCAGGAGGAGAAGGGGATGATAGAGGATGAGATGGTTGGATGGCATCATCAACTCAATGGACACGAGTTTGAGCAAACTCTGGGAGATGGTGAAAGACAGGAAAGCCTGCCGTGCTGCAGTCCATGGGGGTCACACAGAGTTGGACATGACTCAGTGACTGAACAAGGAAAAGATTAGTTATCTTAGGTAATGAGGTTTCAGAAAGTGAAAGGTCCCCAAGAGATGAACCTGAAAATCATAATAGCTGTGAAAATAATCCTATGATAGCTGTGGAACCTATGAACAGTAGCCAGAGATTCAGCAAGAGGGAATTCTCAGAGCCCTTTATTTTACCCAACTTCATTTTATTCAGCATTTTTACCCAATCTTTTGTTTTTTGCACAAGACATATAGCAACATCTGATAAAACAAATGTTCAGTAGAAGCACATTGTGAAATGTGGTCCAAACTAACAGCTGTCTTATATCTCATATCTATAGACCTGGAGTAAACCTATCCCTGAATGCTGGAACCAACTCCTGGAGCTCTCTAGTCAGATAACCTCCCAGTTGGCACAAGAGCAAGGGGAGTTTGGTAGAGACTTTTTTCTATGCTAGTCACGTTAATGTGGAACTTTGCTCTACTAATGCAGTAGAGACTCAAAGATAGCCATGTTGATTCATAATTATGATTAAAGCTACATTATCTTCCTAATAAGAAAGGTATCAATAGTTTGAGATTAATCATTAACATATCACAATTGTAAGCTTAACCCTCCCTGACTATTTTAGTCACCTTATAGACAAAACACAGCATTTGTTTTACTAAATGACCCCACTTTCAGAGATTCAGTTAATGCACAAGTAATAAACAGGTGTTTTAGAAAACAAAAGAAATAACTGAATTCAGTATAAGTGGAGATTAAACAGATCTATCCATGTAAACAGATCTACCCATGTAATTTAAACCAATATGAGAACATGCTCCTTTCTTCCCTTGGATCTACCTTCTTATATTTGTCAGATTCCCTGACCCAAACAACACTCTGGACCAGTGACTGGCTTCCTCCTTACTTGCAAACAGATATCAGCTAGGTATTCTCCAGACACTACCTTCTGGTCTCCCAGATTTGTGACTTTACCCCTAGCCTTTAGCATGTACCTCACTCTATGGGTCAATCCTCAGGGATTCTCTGGGGGCTCCTTGACCCACTTTGATCCCATGACAATCTCAAATATAAGACAGACACCATGCTTCACCATTTCTAAAATGTACATTTTTTCCCTATAACATCTCTGAGGTGTTGTTGTTCAGTTGCTAAGTCATATATGACTCTTGGTGACCCCATGGACTGCAGCATGCCAGACTCCCCTCTCCTTCACTATCTTCCAGAGTTTGCGCAAACTCACATCCATTGACTCAAAGACATCGTCTGCTGCCCTCTTCTCTGAGATGAGGTACATCTAATAACCAATGGTGTGCTGTGGTTTAATTTCTTGTCTTCCTAATGGTACATAAGGTCATTTATATCTTACTCTTGATATCATCTTAGGTTCAATGATACACGAGTAACATCTAGTACCTCAAGTACCTTGATGTGATATACTCTGGGCATGATGCTTCTAGGTTGCACTGCCCTCTACTGAGATAACTTAGAGTGCTCTTCTAAAGAGTCGCCTTATATATAGGCCTCAATGCTTGGTATCATATGATCCAAATCACAGTAGATTAGATTAAGTGTCAAAGAAAAATATCCATGAGCTATCAGGAGAGCTCTTTCTAGCAGGGATCTCTGCTCTGAACCGAACCAACCAAACCTTTTTGGGGGGGAATTTAATGAGACATATGCAGAAAGGGATACATATGGTAGGCAGCAGCGGAAGCTAAGAGAGATATTAAGCAAAGGCGATGTGGTGGTAGAAGCCATGCATAAGCAGATCCCTTGATAGCTCAGATGGCAAAGAATCTGCCTGCAATGAGGGAGACCGTGGTTCGATTCCTGGGTCAGGAAGATCCCTTGGAGAAGGGCATGGCAACCCACTCCAGTATCTTGCCTGGAGAATCCCATGGACAGAGGAGCCTGGCAGGCTACAGTTCAAGGAATTGCAAAGAGTCAGACACAACGGAGTGACTAACATTTTCACTTCTTTTGATGTGAAAGGAGAACAGAGTACTTTCACTGTTAGTGAATTCGAAGAAGAATGAGACAGAAAACACAAATGGAGAAGTCAGGTCACTACAACAGCAAAGCATGAGAGTGGACAAGTTAGTAAGCACAAGTGGAAGAAAGACTCCCAGCAGAGTGGTCACTGTGTAACCCCAGAGCTGCTGTCAGCCCGCCAGAGCCCCTGTTGTAATTGGGACATTGTAGTTTTCATGAGGTGTGGCTGGGCAACCAGTGCTATTTTTTCCCCAGGTTTCCTTAACACTCTGCCATGGCTCTGTTCCCTGCAATTGAAAAAAGCCCTTGACATACTATTAAAGAACTGCAAGAAAGCAAAAGATAACATACAGAGAGAATGTGATAGGGATTGTGCTAAGAGTTTATAAAGTGGTTGAGCCAGAGAAAGGACGAGGAAGTTAGCAGAGAAGAGCTCAAAAACTTGCCACGGGGGAAGGGCAGGACAGAGGCAGAGGGCCAACTCTACTCTCTCTTTCTTTTCTGAAGGAGTATTCGCATATATCCCAGTCTCTTCTCATTGATAGTATCTTATTGGGTCCTGGCCAAATCCTAAAATTTGACTTTCATTCTGCCCTCGGAGTAATAACGCTCAGCTCACCTCCCTCCCTTCCTCAAATAACCTTGAACTAATCAAACTCGGGCTTCTTTTCCGCCCACTGATCTAACAATATTCCCAGGATGATTTGAATGAATTCAGTTGGGCCAATATTTATTAGGGCATTGTTTTCCTGTCCAACAGACCTTCAAGGGGCCCAATCTGATTGAGCACTAAAAGAAACTCCAACTCAGAATTTTTTTCTCTTTATTTTGGAATTTTTTCATTGGAAAACAGTATTGCTTTTAAAATTTCATTTAGGAAATATGAAACTTTGAGAATTATTTTCTCTCTAAGAGAAAACTATCAATTAAAAGCTTCTCCTAATTCAGAGTCACAAGGAACAATGGAACATACTCTGCAATATCCATGGAATGTGCCAGCTTGCAAGAGGATGTGTAAGAGAACTATTTTTATTCATGGTATTACCTCCTGTGAAGATTGTAAACTAAAACAGGGTTATGCTCTCTTTTCTTTTTAAAATTTGCATGAATTTAAGACTTAAAATGGTAGTAATTCAAATCCAATTTGCTACTCTTAAACTTCATAAAGGTTCAATTCTATTACCGTCTTTAGTATCTGAATTCTAGCAATAACATTCCGGGAGTTTCTGCCCCTCAAATTCAATGCTTCTCTTGCACTCCTTTGCTTTTGAAAAGACCAGAGCTTGTTTCATTTGGGTATCTTTGTTGTTTTTTCTATGGTTTGACAATATGGAGTGAGCTGTAATTCTCTTCCATTTTGGCTACCGAATAGGCAATGATTCCCTCACATAACAGAATGACACTCTCCAGGACTGGTCATCACTATGGATATTACTGTGTAAGGGAAGGGATAAAATGAAACAGAACAGTCATCTTGGCTCTGACATGCATTTATCACCAGGACATGAAAGAGTTCAAACTGTATATTTAATATGTGACAGCATTCCTTTGAAAACATGCTTTCAAAGACTTTTATCACCTTTATTTTTCTTTCCCTTTCATCATCTTGAATGTATTTTTAGTCACCTTCTAAGGTCTCATTTTTCATCAACTTCATGAATAAAACTTAATTGTGGGAATTCCCGTCTCTTATCCTTTAGATTGGTGGCCTACGAAGAGTATCTGGTTTTATATTAGCCTGCAGGGACCCTGTCAGTTACCTAGGTACCACACTTAAATGCTTTTTTGCTTTAACAGTGCAGGAGTGGAGGGGGAATTCCAGATGGTCTTTTGTCATTTAGTCATTCAAGGGGAAATGCGTAGATCAACCTGCATTAAATTGTATTACCCACCTAAATAAAGGAAACTGCTCTTTTAAATAACAGTCTGTTGTTTCTGAGGGGGAGAAAAAGTAACTGCTACTGACACTGGCTAGGCACAAACTTGGTAATCATATAATGAGAACTGTAAACTCAAGCTCTGCAAATCATTTCTAGGCAATGCTTAGAATGGCCACAAGTGATGTCCCACAAAAACACTAGGAAGTTTCCCCCGGTCTGGATGATTTCATAAGCCAGTTACAACATATATAATGTTTAGGTAAGCTGTAGGTTGAGTTTGGCTGCTGCTTCTTTTTTTTTTTTTTTTTTGGATTGCATGTCATATAGGATCTTAGTTCTCCAACTGGGGATTGAACCTGTGCCCTCTGCATTAGAAGTGCAGAGTGTTAACCACTGAACCACCAGGGAAGACCCTGGATTAATTTTTTATAGCGCTTTCATTTTTTCTAGCTCCAAAGTCCAAAAAGGACCCAGAGAACACTGGTGCAAAGAAAGACACATTCAAACCACATGCTATTTTCTTGGTCTTGAGTTATCTCAGAGACAACTAAAACTAGAATTGTACTGTAAGTTCCATCATTAATCTCAAAAGCTATTTTTCAGTAGTCTAAACTACTTATTAGATTAACCTAAAGGACTTCCCTGGTGGCTCAGATGGTAAAGAGTCTGCCTGCAGTGCAGGAGACCTGGGTTCAGTCCCTGGGTTGGGAAGATGCCCTGGAGAAGGAAATGGCAATCCACTCCAGTCTTCTGGCCTGGAGAATCCTATGGACAGAGGAGTCTGGCGGGTTATATATAGTCCATGGGATTGAAAAGAGTCGGACATGATTGAGTGACTTTCACTGACTCACTCACGTAAAAGGTATGTAACATTCCAGCAAAATAACTGTCAAAGACATCACCATTTCCATCAACTTTTTGTTTTAAATTACTCAGAGTATCTCATGTATGTCTTTTTTTAAAGAAAAGAAGCACGAATTAGATGCAGTTTATTTTTCTTGGAAAGGAATGCTGACCTCTCTTCAGAGCCTGTTAATAGCATTATTTCTCCTCCTCTGTCTATACATGCAGAGGAAGGGAAAGGAGGGGTATGGGGGAAGGGAGTGTTATAAAGACCTTTTGCAGAAGTGTTCTTTGCACCTTCAATTACCTCATGGCAGGTACAATGACCACTCTGTATTCTCTAGAGGACAAAAGCGGCAATTTGTACTTACAAATACATAACCATATCAGTAAAAACGAGGCCATGCTGAAAATCTGCCCCGAGATGTTTAAAGGACACTGAGTTTTGACTCAAATTTACACATGAGTCAATGCCAAATGCCAAATTTCAAGCTTCACAAGTTCAGACATTGATCAGGGAATTGGAGCTTCAAAGCCATAAACCTGAAAGCTTTTGGACCAAGTCAAATTCAACAAAAGCTGTATAAAAATGCATCAATGAAATTTAGTAACCTCAAGCAAAAATCAGCAAGGCAAAACAAGGATTAGATGAATGAAGAATTCTAATTTCATCAATTCTCTGGACTTCCCTGGAAAATGAGAATGCAATCACTGTCACAAGTTGATAACTACATTTTCCATTTGAAAAGGCATGAAGTAATACCTTACATTTATAGAGCACTTAACAGTTTACAAATGGTTCCTACATATATTACCATATTTCCTTCTCACTTCAAGGCTTTGGGGTAGGGCAAATATGATTTATCCTCATCTTATACATGGAGGCACTGAGGGCAAGAGGTTTGTCTGAGGTAGCAGTGTTGTGAACTGTATGCTTGTGTCAATCCATAAATTCATATTTGAAGCCTAATCCCCAGTGGGATGGGTTTTGGAGGTGGGGCCTTTAGGAAGTAATTAGGTAATAAAGGTGGAGCCCTCAGGAAAGAGATTAGTGTCCTTATAGGAAGAAACATGAGAGAGAAATAAATGATTGTTGTCTAAGCTACCAAGTCTGCACTAATTTTTTTTTTTTTAATAGCAACACAAAGATACAGAGCTAGGAAGTATTGATATTAGATATGTAAAAAAGAAATCCAATGATCTTTTCTCCATTCAAGGCTATAAAGATAAAGACTCTCTCTGTTTAGACATAATAATATTTGACTGTCTCTGGGTATGAGATTTGTGGTGCTGCTGGTCACACTGAATTGCTTTTGGATCTTTGGTATCACATTCACATACCAGGCATTTTCAACCCCTCACTCAATAAATTCAGTTCCTTAATGCTCTTTAATTACACATTCATAATGAATAATGTATATAACTAGTCGCCTACATACAGTTAATATTAATAAGGATATTCTATACTGAGAGTAAGCATGTGCCATTATTTTAATCTAAGATAGTTTTATTTCCCTATTGGGTAACATGAACTGATGGGTATGATTAATCTTGCAAACTCTTTGAGACATGAAAAAGGTACTGTAATAACCTAAATGGGAAAATAATTTAAAAAAAGAATAGATGCATGTATATGTATAACTGAATCACATTTTTGTATAGTTGAAATTAACACAATATTGTTAATCAACAATACTCCAATATAAAATAAAAAATTAAAAAAAAAATAAATAGAGAAAATAGTAACTTGGTCAGACAAAGGAATTCTAAAAATAAAAGAGAAGTTTATTCTTTCATTAAGGACATAATGTGAATCTCATGTCATTTATTTAAAAACATGTTAATTTGGTTAAGAAAAATGTCTTCTACACTGAACAAAATCCATGAATGAGTATAATTGGAGAGCATTAAAATCAGTGATTATGGCAGAATAGTGATGTGGAACACAGCAACTGGTCAAGAGGGATCAAGGGTCCCTTAGACCCTTAGATGTCCCCTGAAACCTGCTGCTCTTTCCCATATAACAATTTGAATGATTAAAAAAGGAAGATACTAGTTAGCGGAGGATCCTACAGCCTGAAGGCGAACCAATCCTGACTCTTTCAGGATGATTTATGTGACTTTTTTTTTGTTTGTTTCTTTGGTTGGTTCATTGATTTTAATCTACAGCAAATGAATCATTTTGTTTGTGGATAAATATCATAATCAAGCAACATGAAGTCAGCCATACCACAATGAATGAGCTTAAATACTAATTGAAGATAATAGACTAGATCTGAAGTAGATGCTGGGCTGAAAATGGTTACCTTTGCTATTTTTCCCAAATAACAAAATTTTAGTAAACTGCCAAGCTTCCATGAAAAATAAATAAATACTAAACTTGTGATCTGAATGCAGATCTGGATCCTAACCTAGACCTCTAAATAAGTAAAACTTGCAAAACACTGTTACAACTGCTTTGCTACAACATTTATGGTATAGACTTTGATGATGAACAATATTTAACACTTGCAAAGAATTATAAAATATAAAAACTAAAGTTTGAAAATAGTTTGAGTAGGTTAATTGACCTAACCAAATTTTAGTTGCCCTCCTACTAAAATGGAGTGGAAAGAAAAGGAGTTACATGTGTTCTAGCATCTGTTACAATAGTTGACACAGAGCAGATCACCAATAAAGCTGTATTCCCCTCCCTGCCTTTTCTTGCTCTCTTTTTTGATTTTTATTTTCTTCTCATTTCACCTTTCTTCCTTTGCTTTGCCATCCTTTATGTTTCTTGCTCTCCTTTTCATGAATTATTATCTTTAATTTCAAAGACAATATATAGTTTAATATGCTAGAAAAAAAGATTCTGTAGAGGTTAATATAATACTGAAGTAGAACCTAATATTTACCTTAAATGGAAGCAAAATGAACAACTCATAGGAAAAGAATCTAAATGATAAGAGATAAACAATATAAATAATATGGACTATATATTGGTTTTATAATCACCAGCTACCATGTTAAGTGTTTTATAGTAATAATCATATTTGATCCTCAGAACAATCCTATTAGGTAACCAAATAGGGTGAGAAAACTGGGTTTTAGAGAGCCCAGGGAATTTACAAAGGTTCACACAATGGTGAAAAATGGATTAGAATCCAGTTTATCTGATTAAACACTGCTCTTTAATCATCATGTTTCTTGGCGTTTAAACTTCAGTAGTATACAAAGAATGATCTGGGGCACCTGTTAAGATGTAATTCCTGGGCACCATACACTGAGATTCAGTATATCTGGGGTGGGGTCTGAGAATCTAAATTTTAACAAGCTCCTCAGGTAAATCTCATGCCGCTACTTTTTTTTTTTTTTTAACATACTTTGAGAAATACCGCCATCCATTATATCGACATAGCTTTCTCTGTATTAATTTCATGAGTCTTTTTAAGACAAATCATACATTTGAGATTGCTTTCCCTTTTCTAAAACTTATAATGCTCAGTCTCACTGTAATTGAGAAAGTTACCAGGAGAACAGAAATTGTGATGTGAAATGATTGTATTGATATTTGCATAATAGATGCATATGTATGAAACAGGGTTAGTCTGATTCAATGAGGCCAGATGACAAGTTTTCTCTGTAGGTTTGAATAAAGGCAGGTATTGATAGATAGGGAAGTCAGAGAAGAGGGAAAGGAAAAAGAAAGGCAGAAGGGAGGGAGGGCAGCAAAGAGCGAAATGGGAACACAGTAACAGAGTGAGCTACTTTTGAACATAAATAACTACATTTCTCTCAAAAGACAAATAGGTTCTGATTAAAATTTCTGTTTTGACAGCCGTGTTTCTTATCTGGTTTTGTTTAGGTCCTTAAATTGATGACAGGGCACACAATCCAATCGGCAGTTGTGATTAAGAGGTCAGGCAGTGAATTCAGTACTTAAAAAAAAATCTCTCTCGCTCTCTTTCTAGTCCCCTCTCCAACTGGCACTTTAGTCTGCTAACTTATTCATATCAGCAGGAAGCAGTGGCTGCATACCACCCTCCACACACAAATCTAAGGACAAGCTTCATTATTACCTTTTGCTTCATGGAAATAACTTGAATGACATTTAGATAATCCAAGCATATATATATATATAGCTTTTCAGTCTCAATTATTGTTTTCTTTTTTTCCTTCTGAACTATTAATCTAGTATGAAAAGCTTAAAAAATTAAAAGGCTTTTTACAAAAGGAATCACTTTTGTCCCCACACAAAAGAACAGCAAAAAAAGGTACTCCCAAGGACAGAGTCTGTTAAAAATCAGATTATTTCCGCCATGCTCCCCTATTATTCACCTGTCAGTAAAATATGTCCTCTCATTGTCTCAGTTTGAATGCCTATTTTTATCTGACTGGAGCTATATGGTCACTTTTTGTGTTTATTACTAAGTTCTTTAGGTTTCTGCCCCATTCTAGTCTCCCCACCCCAGAGCATGTTTTTCTGTTCTTAAAACTGGGCCACATGCCTCTGAGGAGAAAGTAGTGCATTATTTCATTCCCACCTTTTCTTCTTTTTTGGCATCTCTGAGGCCTGCTATGCCCAGAAGTGCTTCCACTCAAGCTGGACCATCAAATCAATTATCACAACAGTCTGCTTTCTAAATATGAATGGCAATGAATGACAACAGGCTAGGCAAACTTTCAGCTTTGATTTGTCATTGGTAATGCAAATCTTCTCCCCCACTCCTTGTCCCCTCCCCTCCTCCTTTTCTATCTCTCTCAGTTTCTCCCAGTCAGTCGCTCTCTTCTCCATCTTTCCCTCCCTCATAGATGTTTGGGAGGGTCCAGCCTTTTGGCCAAATTATAACCCCTACTGTCTGCAGCTGCATAGTATCAAATCTTCAAATAAAAGCTTCACCTTTGTGAGTCAAAGTCATAAGAGAAAAATGGTACTGGGAGCCATTATTGCTATAAAATCTCTTCCTGCTAACCTCTGAGCCTGATTATTACTACATCTGAAGAAACATGACAATGTTGCATCCTTATTCATTTGGGCTGTTTAAAATTCTTGCCGGCTCCACTGTTTGAAGCTTCAATTGTTTTGTGCTTAATGTTGCTCATTTCATATCAAGTTCCTGGTTATGGGAAATACTTTAATTTTTAAAATGTTATTATATCCTAGCTGTTTAAAAAGATTGAGGATGCCATAAAGAGAGAAACTGGTTTAAGCAAACTATAACTAGCCTTCCTAATGCTCTATGTGATCATGAATCCATCACTTTGGTGAGGAGGTCTATAATTTCTAGTCGACTGTAGGGCTTTAGTTTCTTTTCTGAAACTAGAAGCAATTCTTTTCATTGGCCAATGATTATATTGCAAATATTGCTTTTAAAAATGAGTTCAAAGCAATAACATAACTTGAAAATAACAGGCAAGAGAATTAATTATGCCAACCACTGTTTAACCAGAAATTCTGTGCCAGAGTCTTAGAAGACAGATTGTCTTGATTTAGTCAAACAACGATGAGTTGTGTAAGGCTATGCTTGCAGTAAGTTAATTGCAGAATTAAGTTGTTGATTCTGTCATAATTAGTCCACTATAATTGAAAAATACTTATCACAACCTATTTTATAACATGCACACAACTGCTCTTTGTGTACTGCAGGTGTAGGATAGGGATACAAGAGTATGAATTATAATTCATATCCTCTAGGAACAATCTAATTGAGAAGATAAGTCACACAGATATTAAAAAAAAAAATAACTGTTATAAAGCATACTATTTGCTAAGTCCCAAGGGAATTACATAGAGAGCATAAAGTATGTAATTGTGGAAAGCAGTCTATTTCAAAACAAAGTGGAGGATCATGCCTTCAGATAAGATCTGAGCTATACAGCATGGAAACATGGATGAGGTTTTCATAGGTAGAGAGTAGGAAAGTTATTCCAAATGGGCAAGTAAATAGCTTAAAATTGATTTATTCATTGTTTCTTCTTTGAAAAATTATTTTTGAGCTCAAAGATCTTTAGTATCTAATTGTATAAATGGTTAACTAAAAATGGACTAAGAAAACCCACATAAAGAAGAAAAATAGGTATATCAATAAACAGATGAGAACTCTAAGCATAGTCTTTCTGCTTCTTGTAGGCTTGTGGGTACGAAATCCTGGGTCAAAGGTAGCTTTCAAGGGACCAGTAATAGCCATAACAAATAGGATTCTAGTTCAAGCTGATTAGAGTTGTTAGGAGATAGGATAATTCCTGATCTTCTATGTAGTTCTGAATCACTCCCCTAAAGATCTTAATATTCAGTTTTTATCTAGATTTATAATTGGCATCCTAGGCTAAGGGTGAATGCCCTACAGTGGTTGCCACCTATGACTAGTCCAGTCCGGACCCATATCCCTTGGGAACTCTTCTTTGACTAGCATCCAAACCTTCTGTGTTAGTTTCCTAGGGCTGTTGCAATGAATTACCACCAACTGAGTGACTTAAAACAAAAGATGTGTTTTCTCTCCTGGCTCTGGAGGGTAGAAGTATGAAATAAGGCACTGGCCAGGTTGGTTCTTTCTGGGGGCTCTGAGGGAGAATATATTTGAGAGCTCTCTCCTAGCTTCTGCTAGATGCCATCCCTTAGCTTGTAACTTAGCTTCTGCTAGATGGATCCCTTAGCTTGTAACTGCATCTCTCCACTCTCTTCTTCCATCATCACATGGCATTCTCCCTGGGGATCTCTGTGCCCATGTGTTTCCACGTGGCCCTCTTATAAGGACAATAGTCATTGGATTTGGGGCTCACACTAATTCAGTACAACCATATCTCAACTTTATAACATCTACAAAGACCCTATCTTCAAATAAGAGCATGTTTACAGGTACTGAGGGGGTCAGGTAGATACATCAATGTATCCTTTTTGGGGGGTGCAGTTCAATTCATAACCCTTTCAGAGCCAATTACTGAAGTATTATTCCTCTAAATGAGATTACACCATTCTGTCCCAATGATTCATTTACCACAATTTCTTTTTTCCTTTTGAAACATGCAAGTTCATATGACATCTACACCTAATAAATACCCTGACTTTCAGATAAAATGGAACATGTAATTTCTAAACTAGTTTAGTACTTATTAGAGGTATCTTTCAAATCTATTCTCTACTTCATATGGCAGGAGCTTAGGTAGTGAACTCAGTTACATTAGGCCCTGTGGGGAGATAAAAAATGATAAAAAAAAAAAAATGGCTCCTGCTCATATAGTTTACAGTCTTGAGGGTTCACTACATAGAATGTTCGCAATGTAAGGGATTATAAAGATCATCTATTCTAAACCACTCATTTTACAGATGAGGCCTTCGAGGCCCAGAGAGGTTAACTAACCTGCCCAGGGCTCACAAAGTTAGTTGGGGAAATAGAACATGCAAAAGAAACAAATGAAGGGCACAATTTTAAAGAAACCTCACAACTAGTATTTGGCTAGTATTTGGCTTTCATATATGAGGTATACACTGAATGCTGACGATGTACCACTGAGAGAACTGATCAAAGTTAGCAGTTGAGCACAATTCTGAAGCAGATACCAAGGCTCTCCCTTCTCTCCTTAGCCCCATCTCTGAAGCCTCCCAGAAAGAAAAGTGGCTCCCTGACCTTTCTTTTCCTGGGGGCACAGGTGAAGGTCAAGTTTCAGTTGTCTGCGGAAGCAGCGACTTTCCAGTAGAACGGGAAGACATGCTTTCATGACTGTGATGTTCTGTCTGCTGTAATTCCTGATGACCACAAAGTGATTGGGAAGAAATAGTCCCCAAAGAGGGTGGAGGCTGAGAGGAACAACTTAGGAATTAAAGATCTACCACAGATAAGAGAACTATTGGGTGTGATTCACTTTTTCCTGTTTCCAAAGAAAATAATTTTTGAACGGGAAAAACAAGGCGCATTGCCTACTTCAGATACAGTCGACTGCTGAAATGCTCCAAGTCACCATCAGTCAAAGCTCTTCTTTCCTTTCTCCTTTTACAGAAAAAGTTTGACATTTACAAAGTGACTACCAGGTATGGAATTAAAAAAAAACAATCACTAGAGTTAAAGAACATTGAGGTCCCATGACATTTTTATCACAACCTAACTGAAGATTTAACAAACCAAGAAATAAACTGGGGAAAAAAAAATTTTAAATTGTAGGAAAGAAGCAAGAATTCCCTTATCTTATTTTTTAACCAGCATTAAATCATCAGATAAGCCTACTTTCTCTGAATTAATGGAACTGGCATTTCATCGGACTTGCCTAGTATAGGGACAAGCTTGCTTCTTACCCATAAAATGTATAGGATAAAAATTAAAGTAGAAAAGCACCACATTCCAAGCTTACTATTTTGGGATGTATTGAAAAATTAACTATGTTTCCACTAATTTATTCAATATTTCATTCAAAATATTCTTTACATAATTACATTTCTTAGAGCTATCTCTATGAATTGAAATTTCAAGTCAGGTGATTTCAAGTATACCTATACCCGTAGATGTGAAGTAACACAAATTTTAGCATCATCAGCTTGAAAACAGAGCTACAGAGAAACCAAATAATGTGTTATAGATTCACAAAGTGAATTTACATAATCAGAGATTCAGAGATATAGTAGGATTTAACATTTTCTTTGGGATTTTGAAAAATAATAAAACTTGACAATTACCATCTCCATGAAATGTACAACTGTGGAATAGAATTTCTGACTGTACTAGCAACAAGCATTATGAATTGAATGCTGTAAGTGTATGCATGTCATGATTCTTTGGGACTAGTTACACAATCGTGATAAAACTAAAAGATGAATTCTCATGGAATGATTTCTCTACAAGAAAGTTATGACGTATAATAATTTTCGAAAATTCCACAAATAGGCAACTAACTAGAAGAATCACTCTTCTGCTTATCACAGCCTGGAGAGCTGAGTGTTTGGTCATTTTTTATGTAGCTGAGATAAGGAGTTTTTAGTAGTTTTTTCATTAGAAATTTCATGAAGATCTGTAATTGGAAAAGTATCCATTAACTAGGCATTAAATCTAAACTCTATAATACTCCCTATACTTTACTTCAGCGGTCAAACACATACAGAGAAATCATTGCGAGACTTCAAATAAGACATTCACAGGAAAATATAATCTCAAATGATAGTTGAAGTTGAAATGTAATTTGTAATTATTTAATTTACCTTCTGAGCACTATAGAGATGAGTTGCTTACTAACTTTTTCTAACACAATGGATTATTTAATCTGAAGAGGATACATGTTTTTAAAAGTACTACTCATTCAATTAAAATAAATTAATTCTATAGCCCAGGTTTTTTTGGAGTCATATCTCATAGTACAAGTTCTGTACAAAAGCACTTTTTAAGCTCTTAAATACTGGTTGAATTTCAAAATTTTAATTCTCAGACACAGGAGACATATAATTTAATTAAGATTAGGCAAGATGCAGGCATAGGCTGTGCACAATGGTGACAGAGAGGAACTCTAGCTTAGAGCGCTTACACCTTAGCTATTTCATTTCTATCACAAGCCCAAGCTGAATTTTGCGTTTATGCAAATCTTTGGCTCAGGAGAGTGGCTGACTTGTAAACTTATACATTCACAATACTAATGTGTTAAACTAATACTCCTCTTGACTCTGTGTGCTAAGTACAGCTACATTTTAACCAAACCAAACACCATAGTAAATTCTGGGTATACAGTTCATGAACATGACTTTCTAAATCTTAATGTTAATGTTTTGTGACTCATCTCCAAATAAACTGAAATCAATGAGAAAATATGGACATTTCACACAGAATGAAAGACTTACATGACTGGAAATTTCTCTTAAGTATTGGTGTACTGAGTTCTAACAACACAAAGTAAAGCTGCAACTGAACTCAATTTTACATGTAATATGGTGCATGTAGGTGGATTTCTAATGTCTTCCTAATGACTCATGTACAATGCTTTATTGTTTTAAATGGGTCATGTTGCTCACTTTGAAATACTAATGCTATTTTGTAATCAATTCAGGAAGTCCTACAAATTTTCCCTAAATTACGGAGAGATACAGCTTGACAACTGTATTTACTCCAATAGCACAGTAATTAGAATCTAAAACTTTCACGTCAAGAATGCATATCATCTACCTATATAGCTCTGACAATAATCCATTTTCTTGGAAAACAACCGATTGATGGTTCATTCTTAACATGCTTGGGGAAACACATTAAGATAACCCATGCCTTTTTTTACTCTTTAATATCTACAGTTGATCTCTATCTCAGATGACTTTAAGTAGCTAAACACGAATAAAAAAAGAACATCTTTCTGGCTCATTAAGGCAATTGCTCAAGCTGTTATTAGCATACCTCTCTGAAAATGCAGTACAGGATATGCAGTAGGCCTTGTCTGCTATAGAAACTAATGGCACAGAGCTACCTTTTGACAGCAGGACTAAATTTACATACTTTACATATTCAGTGAGTAAAGAATAATTTACATTAATCAAATAGGCTATGTTTGGGGGATTCCCCCTCCCCTATTTGAAATATATCTATGCACATCGTAGGTCTAGTCACCCATGATTGCATACTAAACGACTTAATTGTGCCAAAGCAAAAGGGGGTCTTTTCTCCTTCTTTAACTCTGCTCATTTTCTAGATCACAATTGTAAATTATGTCTCCAAAGGTAAATATCAAGTCAGGTCCCTGAAAAGATGAGATGCTCTAGTTTTCATCCTCAGACCTCATAGGCTGACTACCTGTCAGATAAGATTGAAGCCAGGATTATGCTTTGAAAAGAGGACAAACCACAGATTTTTATCACTAAATCAAATCTGCTTGGTTTATACTCTGTGAACTTTAATGATTTCATATTTAATTAAAAGAACTAGATTAAACTCAAAGTGGAGAGGTGGGGTTCTGGCAAGGAGAATCAGGGACTTGTTGGGCATGAGACTTCATTTCACAAATCAAATTTCTCATTTGTAATTAAGCAAGATTTCCATATAGTGGAATTTCTAGGAATCACTGGGCTGCACAATACTAGAGGGCATCTAGTTTATTCCAGAACGATAAACATCTACCCTGTTCTTAAGAATTTCCACAGGAAGAGGTTTTGCTTGTGTTGAGAATGTTTCCAACTGCTAAGGGCACCATGTCAGTTTACCAGAGATGGAGAAAATAAAAATTGCACTTTAGCAAGTAAAAGACAAGGATGATCTCTGCTCTAAAGGTGGCTTTTATTTATGTTTTTTTTTAAATTGAAGGTAAGATAACATAATTACCAGTCCTTTCAGAATATCTTGCTTTCTAAAGGAATAGTCATAACATATTGGATTATTTAACAAATAAGTAGTCATTGACAGTCTTTCCAGCACATGTATGTCTGATAGAAGACTTCCCAGGTGGCTCAGTGGTAAAGAACCCACCTGCCAATGTAGGAGACCTGGGTTTGACCCCTGGGTGGGGAAGATCCCCTGGAGGAGGGAATGGCAACCCAATCCAGTATTCTTGCCTGGAGAATCCCGTGAACAGAGAAGCCTGGTGGGCTACAGTCTATGGGGTCGCAATAGCATTGGACATGACTTGGTGACTATAACAACAACAACAAAGGGGGAGAAAACAGTGTAAAACATGTCCACTTTACATAATGGTTGGAGAAACAAAGATAAAAATATTAAAGACTGGCTAATAAAACAATAAAGGGTTAAAACACGTGGGACAGTCCTTGGGAGTTAAACGAACAGGGGTGTGAGGTAGACAACTGTGATAGCTAGAAAAATCAGAATAGGACTCATGTATTGACTAATTGTACCAGGAAGAACTAGTTGGATTAAATGGAGAAAAGAGGGAAAGATGTGCGCCCATGGCCGATTCATGTCAATGTATGGCAAAAACCATTACAATATTGTAAAGTAATTAGCATCCAATTAAAATAAATTAATTAATTAAAAAAAAAGAAAAGAGGGAAAGATAATTCGAAGTGAGAGAAATAATAGAAACCAAGAGAGAAACATGAATCAGCAGGATGGATTTGTGGAAAAGTAAGAGAAAGTCCTATTTAAGCAGTATCACTTGGAGAAATTCAACCAGTGGATAATTATTGATCACTTGTGCGTCGAGCACTATGCTAAATACAATAGTTGCTGTGAGGTGTGTGTGCTCAGTTGCTCAGCCGTGGCTGATTCTTTGTCACCCCATGGATTGTAGCCGATCAGGCTCCTCTCTCTATGGGATTTTCCAGGCAAGAATACTGGAGTGGATTACCATTTCCTTCTCCAGGGGATCTTCCTGACGCGGGATCAAACCCACGTCTCCTGCATTCTAGGCAGAATCTTTACCACTGTGCCACCTGGAAGACACAATTCTTGCCCTCTAATTGTTCACAGTCTCTTTAAACAGACCAATAAGAAGTTACAATACAGAATAGGATATGGGATGGAAAACGTAAACTGAAGACGAATGCTATCTGAAAATAACTCTGACAAACTTAAAACTTATGTCAATTCTCAAATCCATTCATTTACATTTAAGGTAGAGCTCTGTGATTTAAACCATAAATGGAAACCACATGTAAAATAAAAATTTCTTTGTGACCCACCAAAGCCTAGTCAGTTAAATGTTTACACTAAGCTTCCTTTCCTAGAGAAATGGAGACAAAACAGTCTGAAATGCAGTACTTGGGTACAATCTCAAAAGTGACTGATCGATCTCGGCTCGTTTCCAAGGCAAACCATTCACCATCACGGTAATACAAGTCTACACTCCAACCACTAATGCTGAAGAAGCTGATGTTGAACAGCTCTATGAAGACCTGCAAAACCTTCTAGAAACACCACCAAAAAAGATGTCGTTTTCATCATAGGGGATTAAAATGCAAAAATAGGAAGTCAAGATATACCTGGAGTAACAGGCAAGTTTGGCCTTGGAGTACAAAATGAAGCAGGGCAAAGGATTACAGTTTTTCCAAGAGAACACGCTGGTCATAGCAAACAACCTCTTCCAACAACACAAGAGACAACTCTACACATGGACATCACCAGATGGTTAATACCTAAATCATATTGATTATATTTTTTCCAGCCAAAGATGGAGAAGCTCTATACAGTCAGCAAAAACAAGACCTGGAGCTGACTGTGGCTCAGATTATCAGCTCCATATTGCAAAATTTAGGCTTAAATTGAAGAAAGTTGGGAAAACCACTAGGCCATTCAGGTATGACCTAAATCAAATCCCTTTTGATTATACAGTGGAAGTGACAAATAGATTCAAGGGATTAGATCTGATAGTGTCTGAAGAACTATGGACAGAGGTTCAGAATATTGTATAGGAGGCAGTGACCAGAACCATCCCCAAGAAAAAGAAATGCAAAAAGGCAAAATGGCTGTCTGAGGAGGCCTTACAAATAGCTGAGAAAAGAAGAGAAGTGAAAGGCAATGGAGAAAGGGAAAGATATACCCAACTGAATGCAGAGTTCCAGAGAATAGCAAGGAGAGATAAGAAAGTCATCTTAAGTGAACAATGCAAAGAAATAAAGGAAAACAATAGAATGGGAAAGACTAGAGATTTCTTCAAGAAAACGAGATACCAAGAGAAATATTTCATGCAAAGACAGGCACAATATAGGACAAAAATGGTAAGGACCTAACAGAAGCAGAGGATATTAAGAAGAGGTGGCATACAAAAAAGAACTCTACAAAAAAGGTCTTAATGATCTGGATAACCATGATGGTTTGGTTACTCACCTAGAGCCAGACATCCTGGAGTGTGAAGTCAAGTGGGCCTTAGGAATCATTACTATGAACAAAGCTAGTGGAGGTGATGGAATTCCAGCTGAGCTATTTCAAATTCTAAAAGATGATGCTGTTAAAGTGCTGTACTCAATATGCCAGCAAATTTGGAAAACTCAGCAGTAGCCACAAGACTGGAAAAGGTCACTTTTCATTCCAACCTCAAAGAAGGGCAATGCCAAAGAATCTTCAAACTACCGTACAATTGAGCTCATTTCACATGCTAGCAAGGTAATGCTAAAAATCCTTCAAGCTAGGCTTCAACTGTATATAAACCAAAAACTTATACATGTACAAGTTGGATTTTAAAAAGGCAGAGGAACCAGAGATCAAATTATCAACATCCACTGAATCGTAGAAAAAGCAAGGGAATTACAAAAAAAACCCATCTACTTCTGCTTTATTGACTATGCTAAAGCTTTGACTGTGTGGATCACAACAGACTGTGGAAAATTCTTAAAGAGATTGGAATACCACACCACCTTATCTGTCTCTTGAGAAATCTGTATGCAGGACAAGAAGCTACAGAAATGAACATGGAACAATGGACTGTTTCCAAACTGGGAAAAGAATACGTCAAGGCTGTATATTGCCACCCTGCTTAATTAACTTATATGCGAATACATCATGCGAAATGCTAGGCTGGATGACTCACAAGCTAGAATGAAGATTGCTGGAAAAAATATCAACAACCTCAACTATGCAGATAATACCACTCTAATGGCAGAAAGAGAAGAGGAATTAAAGATCCTCTTGAAGGTGAAAGAGGAAAGTGAAAAAGCTAGCTTAAAACTCAACATTCAAAAAACTAAGATCATGGAATCTGGTCTTATCACTTCATGGCGAATAGAAGGGGAAAAAGTGGAAACAGTAATAGATTTTATTTTCTTGGGCTCCAAAATCACTGCAGATAATGACTGTAGCCATCAAATTAAAGATGCTTGCTCCTTGGAAGAAAAGCTATGACAAATCTAGACAGTGTATTAAAAAGCAGAGCCATCACTTTGCCAATAGAGGTCCATATAGTAAAGCTATGGTTTTTATAACAGTCATGTATGGGTATGAGAGTTGGACCGTAAAGAAGGCTGAGCACCAAAGAACTGATGCTTTCAAACTGTGGCACTAGAGAATACTCTTCAGAATCCCTTGGACTGCAAGGAGATAAAACCAGTCAATCTTAAGTGAAATCAACCCTGAATATTCATTGGAAAGACTGATGCTGAACCTTAAGCTTCAATACTTTCACCACCCGATGCAAAGAGCTGGCTCACTGGAAAAGACCCTGATGCTGGGAAGGATTGAGGGCCTGAGGAGAAGAGGACGACAGAGGATGAAATGGTTGGATGGCATCACTGACTGAATGGATATGAGTCTGAGAAAACTTCAGGAGATAGTGAAGGACACGGAAGCCTGGTATGCTGCAGTTGATGGGGTCACAGAGACATGACTGAGTGACTGAACAACAAAGAGAAATGGCAAAATCAAAGAAATTTCCCATGAATAGTTTCCAGGGACCCTTTGCAGATAATAATTTTCAAAGGAATGATTATTTTACTTGCTTAATTCACTGGAACTGGACATTCTGTCATTGAACCTAACAACAGAAGTCTTTTCAGCAGTGAGGTAATTGCTGTGGAAAAGCCTGAAGTCTTTTTCACCAGAGTACTTTGAGAAAAGGATTTATATCTACCTGCATGAGATGGTTCAGGATCAATAAGGCCTAGAGCACATCATGAATTTTCAACTCTATGATTTGAAAACTCTTAAAAGTATTCCAATGATTATTTCCACATATTAACCATTCAATTCTTTAAAAATGTAGTGGTGTTACTAGTATTATTTGAGGCCAGAACTAAAAATTCTGCTACAAGTGTTCCTAAGAGTATGACCAAAGAAAATCTGAACAATCTCATAAATCTTTGGCATGAGCCCCCAAGTGAAAGGCAACGTTGCAAAAAATAGCAGAGTGTGTGGTCTGGAATTAGACAAACTGATGTTCAAATTCTGATTCACCTGTCCACTAGTTGTAACTTTGGCCAAGCTACTTAACTTTTCTAATCTTCCATTCCTTCTCCTATAAACTGGAGAAACTAAAATCTAACATTTTGGAATGTTGTGAGGATATAGTGTAGTGAGATGGTTACTAATACAGTGTCTTGACAGGAAGAAAAGGGGACTGGGTAGAATGCATGGTTTACTTTGCCATTTGATTATCTTGAAAAGTCACGCAGTACAATCACTCCATCTTGTTTAAAACAGCTCTTAGGCCATTTTTGTAGCCTATCTGGAATTAGCCCTTGTTGTGCAAGGATGATTTACCATTGCAGAAAAGAAATAAACAAAAAATTCTTTGTAATGTGCCAAAAAAAAAAAAAAAGATAAGTGTTATACTGTCCCCACAACACTGAATAAGACAAAATGATGAACAATACATTAATAATATTGGCTCAGGATAAAAATTAGATATAGATTAGATACAAATCACATTTTTATTTCATTGGTTATTATGCAGTTCATGATGAATGTGTTACACAATAAAGGAAGGAACTGGTTATTGTCAGTATTCCATCCTAAGCTGTATTCTGGCTTCTTTCCTTGGAGAATAGTAAGTTAATGAATAGACGCTATTTTCTATGATACAGATGTCCTTCACTATTAGAATCTATTGAATTCAGCAATGAATACATATTCATGAATGTGCACTATTCTCAAAACAGGGATTTAGCCAGTCTACTCCATTAAACATAAGTTTATTTTTCTTCCAGGTGTCAGCCAGGGAATCAACATTTTGGTCAATGGCCTTTTCATGATGTTTGTCCTAATGGATGCCACCTGGAAATAAAATCAACTTATGTTTAATGGAATAGATTTCCTAAATCTCCACTCTGAGAAGGGCATTGTTTCAGGAAGAAGTAATTAATTCTAAATATTAGAATTAAAACATAAATTTATAAATATAACTCCAATTTGGAGTTACTTAAAACAAGAATTAAATAAAAACTATATAATTTGCATTTTATTATATATTCACATTATATTGATGATGCTAATAATTAGAGCCTGCGTGCCATCATACACTTGTCATTTTCTTAGCTGAACTGTGTATTTGGCTGATTCTACTGGGGTTTCTTGCATATTTGATGAGGTCAACTTTGTCACCCATCAGTCTGTTCAAGTTACAACAGGTATACACAACAGATTACCTTTGTGTTGATAGTGATCAAATCTCCCAATCATTGAAATGGCTAATAAATATTAGCTAGTGTGTTAGTGTTAAATAAAATTGCACATAAAACCTAACAAATTGCATATTCTTGGTTTCCTTTACAAGTAAAAATTCATTTTTAAAAAGTCCTTTGATGTATTCTATTCATTCTCAAGCACTAGATATACCAAACTTAAATAAGATAGGCTTGGTAAATAGAAAACAATACAGAAGACAATATAGAAGAAACACAAAAATAATTTTGCTAAATTTTGCCAGATCAAAAAGAATAGGGAATGGGGTGGTAGAGACCATGTATATGCTAGATTCACATAGTAGTTTCTGATTTGGGTGTTCAGTTAAGACCAACCAACACCTGAGTGCCTTCTCCGTTTCTGTCACTGTGATAAACTACTAGGCCTAATAGATATGACATAAGTTCCTATCTCCTTAGTCTTGTATACTTTGAGAACCACTCTACTCTATTCATTATAGGTGATGATTACAAAGAGGACAGCAGCAGCCATGCTCATGAGAGACCATGGCCAGAGGTTGACATTTGGAACATTATAATGGCCTAAAAAGTAAAAGTCTACTCTCTGGTGTGGACAATGTGATGGCAGTAGGGATACAATGTGGAAAAATCTTAAGCAGGAAATTTTTGCTTCTATTTTTTTTTTTTTTTAATGTATTCTGCCAGCTTGGTCTGACTGACAGCTCTTACAGACTGACCTAATGAACCTTCAGCCTGGGAGCCTTCACACATTCCCTGATAAGCAGTGAACTCAAGTTTTACTGTAGGCATCATCTCCTCAGCCCCAGTGATCTGACTAAAGTGGCATGGCCTCCAAATACCACCACAAACAGGACAATCCCAGCAAGAATGCTGTCAAACTGATTTTTCAGCTTTTCCAGCCCCTCTGCAAATCAGCTCAAATCACATTGTTCCAGGTTTAGATGAAGCATCTAATTGTGTATCCCCATAGAAAATACATGGTTTCTGCTAGAATTTTCCAAAGGGGTGCATGATGGTATATGAAAATACCAGACAGACACAAGGATATATTCAAATTATCTGCTTATTCCCCTGAAGACTGTGAAATATATTTGAAAGTTATTTTAAAGTTTTAAAAATCATCCACTATTTATCTTCTAGTTATCTTATTTTTCTGTCTCTTCCTTAGGCTTTAGAACCAGCTTATAAATGTATAATTGGGAAGATGAGACCTAAAGCCAGGACAGGAATGAGTCTGGACTATGACTAACACCAGAACTATGTCCTAGACAAACGGAGTCCCTTGGTCATGTTTAGAAGGATTTTTCTAACTGCATATCTTAGATCTTAAAGTATAATGCCACAAGTGTGCAAGCCAGTACACTAGTCTATTAGAGAGAAGGAAGATAGTGCATTGCTTTCAAATCCTTGTGTAACAACAACAAAAAGGAATTAGTCTAACTATTAGCAGTTTTCTAGAAATAACAAGTGACTTACCTTGAAATTAAATGAGGATGATGGGATTCGGGAGTATGGAAGCTGTGACTAACATTTCAAACTTTGGAAACCACTTTTATGTTGAACTTTTCCTATCAGTTACTCTTAAATTAAATGAATTGATTGCTCTAAATCTCAGATAAAGGGTGTCTTCATAAGATTATACTGATTAGATAGAACTCTAATTTTAACTTTAAAATTGTCTCTTCATTCCTCTTAGAAATTAGAATGACTAATCTAGATAGACTCATTTTAAAAAAAGTGAAATAAAGACATCTTAATCTACAGAAAAAGAGAAAAAACATATACAACATTTTTCTCAAATCACTTTTTACATACAGCATATTTAACCCAATGATTTTGAACTTGTCAGTAGAAATATTACAAACATATCTACACACATACACACACACATATTTAAGTTACACAGTTATCATGAAAAGACAGTGTCTAAACACCAAGATCCCCTGGAAGAGGGTATGGCAACCCACTCCAGTATTCTTGCCTGGAGAATCTCATGGACAGAGGAGCCTGGGGAGTTCCAGTCCGTGGGGTCACAAAGAGTCAGACACGACTGAGCAACTAAGCACACAGCACCAACATCAACATGAAACCAGGCAAGTCTATTTTGCTGAATTTCAATTACCTCCTCTGGAGCTTCTGCCTGTATTTGAAGCACTAATTGTGCATAACTATGGCAAAACAACACACAAGAATTAACTAAATCATCCAGTTCATGAGGAAATCTGTGGCAAGATGTTCTTTTTCTTCTTCTCAAAGCTCTAAATTCACCTACTTAGTTTCCTGTGTGTATGAAGCATTTCAACCTATATTTCCTTTTTTTCCCTATGTGCGCATAAGAAAACGTATGCTGACCATAGGTCAGAGAAGTTGAAGTAAATAGGAGAGAGAATTCTTTCTCTTTTTAACATTTCAGTAAAGAGTCAAATCAAATTATTGTTAGGTCTCATACATAATTGGCTAACTACAGATTGAACTGGGCATTTGTATTTTGTATATCTTATGATTTTGATACCCTAAGTCACATGAATGATTTTTTAAATAACCACCATGTGTTGGTAAATGAGATCTATCCTCATTAACGTAGTTGCTTTGGGAATTACAGAATCAAGTAATGGTTGTGTGAAACATTTGTGAAGTGCCTCTCTGGGATATATTTGGAGTCTGCCTCACATTCTTTTTTTTTTTCCTTCTTCTTCTTTTTTTAATATGAAGGTTTAGGGATACGCCCCTTCTGATTTTCTAAACATTTATAATGTTCTTTTGAATACTCTCAATGACAGTAAATCTTTGATCTTCTGTAGTAGGTCTGAGTTTTGGAAAACATGTGTATTTCACAGTCAAATAGAATAAATACGCTGGGCAATTAAGCTGTGTAATGCTAATGTTTGGTTAAAAGCTAGGTGCAACTCTAAAGAAATGATACTGAATTTCTTCTTCAGTACAAACCATGAAGAATGTTTATTGGGATAAGTCAATTTTTGTTGGTTTGGTAATAAAAGCAATATATTCATTAAGATAAATAAATGCATAAATATAAATGTGTGTGTGCGTGTGCATGTCAGTGGCAGAATCCTAAATTAAACAGGATCATTTATTTTACAGATAAAGTAATGGAAGCCCAACATTTATTATTCTCCTAGTAAAGTACCCAGTAAAGTGTTTATTAAATGGTAAAATATCATCTATGCAGCCAAAACAATGATTTATGGAGAGACACACAGTATGTTTGAAAAGGCCATTAGTGCTAGGATGATGGATACAGCAAATATCAGACCATTTGCTGGCCCTTCCTATATTTCTTGAAGACTTTGCTCTTCCAAATAGTTACTGTAAGAGGCAGTCATACCATGGACCATGTGTTCTTATCCCTCCTTGGTTGCCTGTACACAGGTTGGGCACCTGGCTCAAGGGGAATAAATCCATAGGTTAGTCTGGTCAAGTTAGATCCTGTCACATGAATTTGCACTCAAAGGAACTGATGTCATATAAAGATAGGCAATTCAAGAAAGGGTCACACTGTATCAGAGCTGTGGCAGTCATGTTTAAACAAAGAAATCAGTGAAGAAAAACAGGAGATAGAGATAAATGAGACCACGGAAGGACAAAGACTGTTTTCTCCTGTCTTTGGATATCTGAAAGGTCACCTATTATATCCTAGGATAAATCCCCCTTCACTCAAGTTAGCTTGAGTAGATTTCTCTTCCTTATAAATAAAGAAGTCTGGAAACAATGTGTTATTGAGCTGCTATTGGCACTAGCTGTAAAGAACCCATCTGCCAGTGCAGGAGACATAAGAGACACAGGTTTGATCCCTGGGTCAGGAAGATCCCCTGGAGTAGGAAATGTCAACCCACTCCAGTATTCGTGCCTGCAGAATCCCATGGACAGAGGAGCTACAGTTCATGGGGTTGCAGAGTTGTACACGACTGAAGCTATTTAGTGCACACACATTCCCTCTTATAGCTTTTTAGTGAAAGCTTAGAAAAATAATTTTTAAACTGTTCAGGAAATGGCTAAATGCCCAGAATCATGAAAGTGATTCCCTCCAAATCATTCACATACTGGCAACTCAAAGACTAGAAGCCAGATCTCCTAATTCACCACATAACACCCATCAGTAGGGTACATGGGTTCAGAGCATAGACCCTGGAACTATATGGCTTTGGGAATCTTAACCTCTCCTTGCCTCACTTTTCCCCTCTATAAAAGGGATATGATAATAGTACTTGATAAACGGGGTTGTTGTGAGAATCATTTATATGACACAAGTAGGAACAGCTGATTGAACCTGGGGAGGAACCTGACCTAAAGGGCAGCCAACCCAGGCTCTAGTGCAGAAAACATATAGGGGGCTAGATGAGCCAAATAACAATCCTCACAAAGGAGTGTGGAATTGGGACTCAAGAGTCTTTGTCAGAGAGTAGGAGGGGCAGTTAGACTGGGGTAAGTGAAGTCTCCCTCCAAACACAAGATGAGCAAAGTACTCCCCCTGCCAAAAAAAAATGCCCATGAATTTGCACTGTGGAGGATGCAAGAGCAATCCGGAATATAAAACGAAGATTCCATTTCTCGGGACCTAGGTCTAGATGTACAACATTTCCTGTCCTCAATGCCCTTGAGCCTCTCTGTATCTCTTTAATAACTTCCCTTGTTCCTTGCAATCAAAAAAGACATCATTAATAAAACTACTTGTTAATATTATCTTACCTTTTAGTATAAACATTAAAAGTAAAGACATATATAGGACATAGGTGTTCAGGGAGGGCCCATATGCTTCCCATTTCAAATATATTTTTCTAGCCTTCTCATACTATTTTCCAGCATCATCAACACAAAACTCTCATTTCTCTCTTTATGGGTAAAAGTGCTTTATCACCATCTTATCATCAGGAACTAAACGGCACAGGTCTTAAGAATGAGTAATTAATTATTCTATATTCATTTAGAGTCATTGGATTCATTTTGTTTAACATGACAGAGAATAGTTTAAGCCTACATTCTTCCAATTAAAATGTGAAAATGTTCCTTACTGAGATTCTTTACCCTTAGAAGGCTAACCAAACTCTGGAGCATGTTCTATAATTAGCACCTTGAAAATAATTTTTAAAACAGCAAAACAGCAACCTGTTTTGTACAAACCAGAGCACAAGCCAGAAGAAAAACAAGACAACTGCAAATTGTAAACAACTTCAGATGATTTATAGGGAGAGAATTCTACAAAGCTTCCTTAATGTCGGGATATAAACAGTTTTTAGTGCTATTTAGTTAAGTGATAATTATAAAACCCATTGAACTGAATGAGAATTAGGATTGTCAGACAAATGCATGTAAGGGGTTAATTAATTCATATGAACTGCACAGCTCAGCTGAAAATGGGCTCATTATTCTAAACCACCAACTTTGTTTCTTAGTACTGTCCTCCTTTCTCTATCAGATTCACCCTGTTAAACCCCCACCCCCGGTAGCAAATGTCAGGAGATAGAAATATTTAAAAGGAAATGTGAGCTAAAGGCATTTTACAAGGATACATCAGGGGGTACAAAGATGTCTGCCGGAACAATGAAATGGAAAGATCATTTATTAGTACACTGTGGTTCATAACATCCCAAAGGGTTCAATATTTTCATTACGCACACAAACAGACCGCCTCCTCCTTTTCAAATGCCTCATTACAACTAAGCCTGGAGCTTTTTCTTAAAAAGCTTTTCTCTGAAATTATTAATAATTTGAAGTTCCCTATAGGCCAAGAGTATTATTACAGTCAGAATGCATCAATATGTATATACACTTATATACTCTCTTTTACACTATTTTAAATAACAAAGTATTTAGCAGGAACAGTAAAGAATTTATAAGCTATATACAGAAAAGCCTAGAGGAAGATGGCAATATCCCAGGATCTAAGGCAACGGCTCTTGAAGCTTATTAGGTGGATGTAGGAGACTGTAATAGGATTATGAGTTTTGGTTTAGCCTGTCCATCATTTCAAAATCCCCATAACTAAAGGGAATATCTTCATAGGGGTCTGAGTTTAATATTGAAGCTTCCTTATTTAATTCTTCCTATTTTATAATGCTGAGTGCTAATTAGTTCCATCCACTTTCTTCAGACTTGTCAATAAGGCAACTTGGAACCAAGAACCTGCTGAATTATGGATTAACCAGTTCTGTAACAGCATGTTTAAGCAACCTAGTTAGCTACTCCAAAGCATAATGTTATTATAGGCAAGGGAGAGCATAAAATACTCTTTTGTTATCTTCTGCTTAAAAAGACAAAAATAACTCCCTAGAAGTAAACGGCCTATTTTGGATGTGTTAATGAACATTTTAGACATGTAAACTAAAATAGACAACATTTACTTTCATGTGCATCCAACATAGCCTATTACATTCATGATATCCAGAATATCTGCTACAGGAAATGACAAACTAGTCTCAAAAATTTTTTTTCACAAACAAATTTTAAAAGGCAGAAAAGATAGACATGGAACCTGACTAGCATGATTTCCCTCATCTACCTTCACTTTTATTGAACCTTCATCCTAACCTCCCTGAACCTTTGCATCATTTTCCTAATTTCAGCATTTCAATCGACTCCTTTCTTCTGCAGCTAGACTCTAGCATCAGTCCCTTGGGATCATAAATTTTGGAGTGAGAAAGGATGTTAGAGATAAATGGATGTAGCTCTCTCATTCCATGACGGAATTAACTGAGATCCAAAGGTCAAGTGACCTATTCAAGTGTCATATAAACTAGGTGATCATAGAGATGAAAAATGAACCCAAGTTTCCCAACTCTCTGTTCAATGCTCCTTCACTTCTACTCAGCATCATAACCACCCACTCTACCATGTTTGAACTTGCTGGCTCCACTAGGCTGATGAGCTACTACTCCAATAACCTGGGGTCCCCCTCCCGAGACATTCATTTCCTTAGCCTCCAGGAACCAAGCTACAATCAAGTATGGAAAAACTCAACTTGACTGTGTCTACTGGTTTACTGCTCACATGTGTCCAAATTCCCCTCGTGTCCACAGCCTTCCAATTCTACCTTCCTTTTCTCATTCCTAAAGGATGATATTGATTTCTAACTTGTTGTCTGAATGAGTCTATTTCCCAAGAGTTTCACAGTCTGCCTTTGCCTAGACATCAATTACCTTCTCTCCTGTCCATCTTTGTGGTAGAAACAGGTATCATTTTCTTGCCTCTTAAAAAATAATACTCCTAGTTCCATTTCCTTCCTCCCAAGCACCTTGCATCTCTCCTTCTTAACTGCTATTGCTTCTTTAAACTCAAACTGATAAAAATCATTGATAATAATGAATAATGCAGCAATAAAAACTAGCTAGTATAAACAAAGTGATTATTATGTATTAGGCATCATTTTAGGTACTTTGCAAGTATTAATTCATTTAATCCTAATAATAACCTATGAGGTGGCTGTTGTTTAGTTGCTAAGTTGTATCCGACTCTTTTGTGACCCCATGGACTATGTAGCCTGCCAGGCTCCATGGTCCATGGGATTTCCCAGCTAACTATTACTATTATGCTCATTTTATAGATAAGGAAACTGAAATATGTAATGTTTAAGTAACTTGGCCAAGATACACACCTAGAAAGTAACAATGCCAGGATTTGAACCCAGACAGCTCAGCTCCAGATTCTGTGCTCGGAATCAATGCACTGCACCTTTAGTATGTATTTCATCTATACCATCACTTATTAACTCCATTACATTGGATAACTTACTGAACTATCAGAGACTCAGTTTCCTTACATGTAAAATGAGAAAAATATTGAGAATCTTCACTGATATGATGATTAAGTGAACCAGCAAATACATGTAAATCCCCATGCCTGGCACACATGAAGCATTCAGTAAATAATAGTTAATTTAATAGTGATAACATTAATAATAAGAACCAAGTCTAGATTTTATCAATAAAAAATTCAGGGATAATTTTCCCAGAGAGAGACAAGATTTATTATGTGTTTAAGAAATGCTTACCAAGGACTATACTAAACAATTGACCGGTATTAACTCATTTAGTCTTCAAAACAACCATGAGGTGAATCCTACTGTCATTTTCATTTTATATATGAGAAAACTAAGACATAGAAGCAATTGACTTCTCCAAGGTAACAAAGGTAGAAAGAGGCAAAACCAAGATTTAGACCCAAGCAGTCTAACTCCACAGTCTATGCTAGGCAGACTTTCAGTGCAATAGTTTGTTGTCAGACGGCAAACCTGAGATGTCCATGTTCTGGTAGATTAAAAAAGATACATACAGCCACCATAAGTATGTCAATGTACCATCCAGTGTAGTTTACCAAGCTCAAGAGAATTATCTGGAGATTAAAAAAACAAAAACAGAATCCTGAACCTCATTCCATACCTACTAAGTCAGACTCTGGAAATGGAGACCAGTAGAAGTTAATAGACGAGGAAGTCAGAATCACTTAGCAAGCTTTTGAAAAATCCCCATGCCTAGGACCCACCTCTGGAGAGTCTGCTTCAGCATATTCATGGTGATTCCCAGATCTTACTTGTTAACCTTTGAAGGATGCTAGGGAGCTAACAAATCATTTTGAAAACAGACCATCTGTAAATAAAGGGAAAGAATCAAGTGTTTATCCTGGCTTCTCTGTATGAAATACACTTCAGTGTAACCAAATAGCTGATGAAGGGACATTTCTCTTTGTAGAAGTATTGCAAATAATGAAAAAGGAGGAAATGATAGAGTATCACTCTTTTGAATTAATGGATCTAGGCAATGATTGTCAATGGCTGTCAATATAATAAGAGCCAACGAGCCATCATGTGCTCCATTATGAAGTGACACACTAATAACTATAGGAATGTCTTGCCAAAAATATGGAAGCTGATCAAACTTGTATATCTAAGTTTATAGGAAATGTATGGAGTGGGGTATAAGACCAACAAAGGTATATGTAAATAACACCACTGGGATGCAGCAAGTAAAATACAAATTCTATCAGACAAATGACCTAGCTGCTTTAGAAAGAACAATTTTTAAAACTATAATTAAATTATAATCATTTAAAAATAAACGACCCACTCAAAAAATGGGCCAAAGAACTAAACAGACATCTCTCCAAAGAAGACATACAGATGGCTAACAAACACATGAAAAGATGCTCAACATCACTCATTATCAGAGAAATGCAAATCAAAACCACAATGAGGTACCATTACATGCCAGTCAGGATGGCTGCTATCCAAAAGTCTACAAGCAATAAATGCTGGAGAGGGTGTACAGAAAAGGGAACCCTCTTACACTGTTGGTGGGAATGCAAACTAGTACAGCCACTATGGAGAACAGTGTGGTGATTCCTTTAAAAACTGGAAATAGCACTGCCATATGACCCAGCAATCCCACTTCTGGGCATACACACCGAGGAAACCAGATCTGAAAGAGACACGTGTACCCCAATGTTCATCACAGCACTGTTTATAATTGCCAGGACATGGAAGCAACCTAGATGCCCATCAGCAGACGAATGGATAAGGAAGCTGTGGTACATATACACAATGGAATATTACTCAGTCATTAAAAAGAATGCATTTGAATCAGTTCTAATGAGATGGATGAAACTGGAGCCCATTATACAGAGTGAAGTAAGCCAGAAAGATAAACACCAGTACAGTATACTAACACATATATATATGGAATTTAAAAAGATGGTAACAAAAAAATAAAAATAAAAAGATGGTAATGATAACCCTATATGCAAAACAGAAAAGATGTACAGAACAGACTACTGGACTCTGTGGGAGAAGGTGAGGGTGGGATGTCCTGAGAGAATAGCATTGAAACAAGTATACTATCAAGGGTGAAACAGATCACCAGCCTAGCTTGGATGCATGAGACAAGTGCTCAGGGCTGGTGCACTGGGAAGACCCAGAGGGATGGGATGGGGAGGGAGGTGGGAGGGGGGATCGGGATGGGGAACACATGTAAACCCATGGCTGATTCATGTCAATGTATGCCAAAAATCCACTAGAATATTGTAAAGTAATTAGCCTCCAACTAATAAAAATAAATGAAAAAAATAATAAAACTACAATTAAATTATAATCATTTAAAAATTAGAATCAAATTATAATTAAAGAATTAAAATTAAATTACAATTATAAAATGTAATTAAATCATAATCATAAGATTTATTATTAAAGGTATAATTTTTTAAAAGGAGAGATGGAGAGATGTAGCAGCTAGTCTCCAAGATGACCACCTAATTATCTTCACCCTTTGGGGTTTATGTTCTGGTATATTTCTCTGCCACATTGTTTCTGGGTCAGTCTGTATGAATAACAGAATAAGCCAGAAGTCCTGTTATGTCATTTTCAAGGCTAGGACATATTAATAGAAAGTACTGTGGTTTCCCCATTGCTGTCTCTTAGATCACTCACTCTTGGGGAAGCCAGCTGCCATGTTGTGAAGATAACTCATGATGCCCTACAGAGAGGCCCAAATGGTGAAGATGTAAGTTTAGCAGATTCTTCAGCCTCAGTCAAGACCACAGACTAGGGCAGCTGGCAGACATCCTAACTGACACTTCATGAGAGATGATGAAACAGAATCACTCAGCTAAGCTTCTCTAAAATTCCTGACACAGAAACTTTGAGACAATAAATAGTTGTTATTTTAAGCCACTAAGTTTTGAGGGTAATTTATTATGTGCTGTGTTTAGTTGCTCAGTCGTGTCCAACTCTTTGTGACCCAGGTATTGTTTGTAGCCCACCAGGCTCCATGGGATTCTAAAGTCAAGAATACTGAAGTGGGTTGCCATGCCCTCCTCCAGGGGATCTTCCCAACCCAGGGATCAAACCCAGGTCTCCTGCATTGCAGGTGGATTCTTTACCAGCTGAGCTACCAGCAAAGCCCAATTTGTTATATAGCAGCTGAAAACTAATAGAAGAGGTATCTCACAGTTTAAAAGAACAATAATAATAAATAGAATGTATTTAGTTCCTGATTCATATGGGGAAGCAGTGGTATAATAGACAGCCAATGGAATATGAAAACTGGATATTTGTTATTAAAAAACTGTTTTTTTTTTTTGCATACATGCACCTCAGTGTTCACAGCAGCACTATGAACAATAGTCAAGACACAGAAGTGACCTAAATGTCCATCAACAGAGGAATGGATAGAGGATGCAGTGCATACATACAATGGAATAGTACTCAGCCATAAAAAGAATGAAGTAATGCCATTTGCAGCAACATGGATGGACCTAGAGGTTATCATATTCAGTGAAGTAAGTCAGATAGAAAAAGATAAATATAATATCACCTATATGTGTAATCTTAAAAAAAAATAGCAAAAATGAACTTATTTATAAAACAGAAACAGACTAAGATATAGAAAACAAAGTTACGGTTACCAAAGGGGAAAGGGAAGGTGGAGGTATAAATTGGGAGTTTGGGACTAGTAGATACAACTACTATATAAAATGGAAAAATAAGAAGCACATACTGTCTAGCACAAGGGATTTATTAAACATCCTTTTATAAACTATAGCAAAAGAAAATCTGAAAAAGTATATATGTGTATATGTGTATATATGTATATCTATACGTATGTATATACACCTATATTTATAAAACTGAATCACTTTTCTTTACACCAGAAATTACAACAGCATTGTAAATCAATTATACTTCAATTAAAAAAATTAAAGAAGCCTTTTTTGGGGGGGATAAGGGTGATGATAATATTTAGTTATATTAACAATAATCCTTTTATTTTGTGAATACACATAGAAATGCTTACAGATAAAAGTTTTAAAAAATAATGTCTAGAATTTGCTTCAGAATATTCCAGAGTGAAGGTATAGATGGAACAAGATTCAACAGGAACTGATCATTGTTGAATCTGGGTGCTAAGTTCATTATATTATTCCATTTTACACACACTTCAAAATAAAGAATAAGGGGGAAAAAAGGACTGACTGGCTACCAAGTTGATACATCAGATAAAGCAATTTCAGCTAAACCACCCAATTCAAAGAGGTAATTTCCCAATAGCCATATAAGGCTCATCAACAGGTATGAGTGCACAGAAATCCATACCTTGTACAAATATACAGATATATACATATGAAGTAGGTAAAAGCAGTGAGATGAGGAGCAGAGTATAAGCCTTGAGAAGGGGGACTAAGGGAAACTGAGGGAACTTGAAAGATCAGGTCATTTACTAAGACTGATGAGTGTAAGTTTTGGTTTGCAGGATTGAGGAGAGTACAGCAACTCTGGAAAAACCACCAAGACATGTGACTCAGTGAACAAAGAATAAGGAGATTGCTAAGCAGTAATGAAGACTCAATTTTAATGCTACAAGCATACTGCATATGTTAAAATGAAGATGATATTCGAGATTCTTCCAAAGAGGGAATGGGTTCGATTTTAGTATTTATTTTATTTTGCTGTTATTATCTGATTTGCATACTTAAGAGGAGAGGACTGAATAGCAACTTAGCTACAATTGTAACATGACTAGCAGAGAGATATGATAATCAAAATATTACATTCTGTATCTTGTATATATTTTTCTCAGGAAAATTTTCAAACAGCTTAAATAATATATGATTTGATTTTAATACTTTGCAAGAGTTTGGAAATATGTAAATATTTTGTCTCTTACTTTGTGAAAGTCTGAAAAAGCAAGGGACAACCAGAAGAGGCAACATCAAACAGTAAAAACCTCACATTTGAAAAAAGATGTTTTAATATCTAACTGGGCCATTTACAAAACAATAAAGACAATTATTAAAACATTTGTCTCCATGGCCATCTGAGAATAATTCCTCAATAAATAGATATGGGCACTTAGGAGAAGAAGCTTAGATATAACAATACAGCATAATTTAATAGGACAAATAGCTGTTGAGCAATTTCGTTTTAAAATACAAAAACCAAAAAAGAAAAAAAAAACAACCTAAAATGAGATATCAGCTATCGAGAAACTTCAGAGAATGAGTTGGTCTGGATAGCTGAGGGTTTATACATACAAAATAGTAACCTTGTTTTTTTCTTCACTATTTTGTATACAAATGTTTTGAAGATGTATTATATACTTTGCTGCCTTCATAAAGGGAATTTGCTATAAATACATCTTGGCTGATTCACATAATTATCATGAACATCAACTACTGTGATGGGCTCTAAATTCACCAAGGTCCTCAGGGCATAATTGAGGTGTACATACGAGTTTCTTTAAATACACCAGAGCTATTCTGTATTCAGAGTTCTTTTTCATCTCAAAAATTCAGGATTATTATTTTATTTATTCTAATGATATAATCAGCACATGGTCAGGACAGAATATTTCGAAAAGTAGAAAGTAAAAATCATCCATAATACCATGACATAGCCACAAAGCCTGTTAATATTTTGACTCATTCTGATTTTTTCTTAGGAACTATAGACATATATTTTACTTAGCTGAGATCATTTATAACCAGTTTTGTACCCTGTGTTTTTGCTCTTGTAAGATGTTACCTGCTTTATGAATCAGTTCATCTCCTCTACTGGGGTCAGCATGCTAAAAAAGTGTGCAAGTGTCAGTTACTCAGTCGTGTCTAACTCTTGTGACCCCATGGACTGTGTAGTCTGCTAGGTTCTTCTGTCCATGGAGTTCTCCAGGCAAGAATATTAGAGTGGGTGAGCCATTTCCTTCTCCAGGGAATCTTCCTAAGCCAGGGATTGAACCTGGGTCTCCTGCATCGCAGGCGGATTCTTCACTGTCTCAGCTATGGAGTCAGCATATTAGCTGTCATTTTTTATTACTGCCAGCGGGTCTTAACATATCTGTTCCTCTCCCAATCCTACTGTTAGGGGAAGCATACTGATTGAAACCGTCCACCCTGGCCAGGCACGATAGCAACTATTTGCATGAGTTGTTTTATGACAAGAGGTCCTGGTAAGGAACACAGAACTAATAAGCCTCCACCAACCAGAAGAGTTTGGGAAAGGTCAAAAGGAGACACCACATGTCCGATCACCTCCCAGAATCACTCCCTCTGGCATGCATCTTGGCTGAACAAGGCATGCACCATCAGGAAGGACTCTTGAGTCAGAATGATTGGCTAAAGACAACCTGGAAACTAATCCCATCACCATGAAACCAGAGACTGCAAGCCATGTGGCAGAGCTGTTTTCCTGGGTTCCCTTACCCTACTGTTCTCCACCCGGGTGCCCTTTTCCAATAAAATCTCTTGCTTTGTCAGCACATGTGTCTCCTTGGACAATTCATTTCCGAGTGTTAGACAAGAGCCCAGGTTCGGGCCCTGGAAGGGGTCCCACTTCCTCTAACACTACTACACTATTTTTCAATGACTAGGGGAATGAAAAAAAGCAGAAAATCCAATTTGAAGGAGTTCTGTCTAGCAGAAGAATACACAGATTGGAGCAATGGACTGGGAAGGCTCTCTTCAGATGAAAGTCCATGTGCTATTGTTTAGGGACTCGGTCACATTCCTTTTGCCTACTCAGAGACATTTTTGTTTTTACTTCAAGGCTGATGGTCATATTTTGAAGAGACAGATGGCATTTCCAGGTAGGTATGATTGCTGCAATAGCTGACTTTCAGAGAAGTGAGGTGCTACTATACTGCAATGCCAATGAACACCATAAATTGAATGCATGAGTCTGACCAAGCATCTTTTCGGTACACAGACAAGAAAGGACCCCACTTCAATTAATTCTTGCAGAATAAATGGGAACAATCTACATTATCTCTCTTGAAAAGAATGAATTGCTTACATATCTGTATTCGTATCCCATCATGTATCCACTTTGATACTGAATCATATTGTATTACACAGGGTAAGCCCAAAAAAGATGTCCTTTTCTTTATAGAGGAGTGGAATGCAAAAGTAGGAAGACAAGAAACACCTGGAGTACAGACAAATTTGGCCCTGGAGTACAGAATGAAGCAGGGCAAAGACTAAATAGAGTTTTGCCAAGAGAATGCACTGGTCATAGCAAACATCCTCTTCCAACAACACAAGAGAAGACTTTACACATGGACATCACCAGATGGTCAATACTGACTGAAATCAGACTGATTATATTCTTTGCAGCCAAAATGGAGAAGCTCTACACAGTCAGCAAAAACAAGACCAGGAGCTGACTGTGGCTCAGATCATGAAATCCTTATTGCCAAATTCAGACTTAAATTGAAGAAAGTAGGGAAAACCACTAGACCATTCAGTATGACCTAAATCAAATCCCTTACAATTATACAGTGGAAGTGAGAAATAGATTTAAGAGACTAAATCTGATAGAGTGCCTGAAGAGCAATGGACGGAGGTTCGTGACATTGTACAGGAGACAGTGGGCAAGGCCATCACCAAGAAAAAGAAATGCAAAAAGGCAAAATGGTTGTCTGAGGAGGTGTTACAAATAGCTGTAAAAAGAAGAGAAATGAAAAACAAAGGAGAAAAGGAAAGATATACCCATTTGAAGGCACAGTTCTAAAGAACAGCAAGGAGAGATAAGAAAGCCTTCCTCAGCGATCAATGCAAAGAAATAGAGGAAAACAATAGAATGGGAAAGACTAGAGATCTCTTCGAGAAAGTTAGAGATACCAAGGGAACATTTCATGCAAAGATGGGCTCAATAAAGAACAGAAATGGTATGGACCTAACAGAAGCAGAGGATATTAGGAAGAGGTGGCAAGAATACACAGAAGAACTGTACAAAAGAGATCTTCATGACCCAGATAATCACAGTGGTGTGATCACTCACCTAGAGCCAGACATCCTGGAATGTGAAGTCAAGGGGGCCTTCAGAAGCATCACTACGAACAAAGCCAGAGGAGGTGATGGAATTCCAGTTGAGCTACTTCAAATCCTAAAAGGTGCTGCTGTGAAAGTGCTACACTCAATATGCCAGCAAATTTGGAAAACTCAGCAGTGGCCACAGGACTGGAAAAGGTCAGTTTTCATTCCAATCCCAAAAAGGCAATGCCAAAGAATGTTCAAACTACCGCACAATTGCATTTATCTCACACGCTAGCAAAGTAATGCTCAAAATTCTCTAAGCCAGGCATCAGCAATACGTGAACCGTGAACTTCCTGATGTTCAAGCTGGTTTTAGAAAAGGCAGAGGAACCAGAGATCAAATTGCCAATATATGCTGGATCATCGTAAAAGCAAGAGAGTTCCAGAAAAACATCTATTTCTGCTTTATTGACTATGCCAAAGCCTTTGACTGTGTGAATAACCACAAACTGTGGAAAATTCTGAAAGAGATGGGAATACCAGACCACCTGACCTACCTCTTGAGCAATCTGTAGGCAGGTCAGGAAGCAACAGTTAGAACTGGACATGGAACAACAGACTGGTTCCAAATAGGAAAAGGAGTATGTCAAGGCTGTATATTGTCACCGTGCTTATTTAACTTATATGCAGAGTACATCATGAGAAACATCAGGGTGGATGAAGCACAAGCTGGAATCAAGATTGCCAGGAGAAATATCAATAACCTCAGATATGCAGATGACACCACCTTTAAGGCAGAAAGTAAAGAAGAACTAAAGAGCTTCTTGATGAAAGTGAAAGAGGAGAGTGAAAAAGTTGGTTTAAAGCTCAACATTCAGAAACTCAGATCATGGCATCTGGTCCCATCACTTCATGGCAAATATATGGGTAAACAGTGGAAACAGTGAGAGACTTTATTTTGGGGGGCTCCACAATCACTGCAGATGGTGACTGCAGCCATGAAATTAAAAGACGCTTACTCCTTGGAAGGAAAGTTGTGAACAACCTAGATAGCATATTAAAAAGCAGAGACATTACTTTGCCAACAAAGGTCCGTCCAGTCAAAGCTATTGTTTTTCCAATAGTCACATATGGATGTGAGAGTTGGACTACAAAGAAAGCTGAGGGTGTAAAAATTGATGCTTTTGAACTGTGTTGTTGGAGAAGACTCTTGAGAATCCCTTGGACTGCAAGGAGATCCAACCAATCCATCCTAAAGGAAATCAATCCTGATTATTCATCGGAAGGACTGATGTTGAAGCTAAAACTCCAATACTTTGGCCACCTGATGGGAAGAATTGACTCATTGGAAAAGACCCTGATGCTGAGAAAGATTTAAGGTGGGAGGAGAAGGGGACGACAGAGGATGTCATGGTTGGATGGCATCACCAACTTGATGGACATGAGTTTGAGTAAACTTCGGGAGTTCGTGATGGACAGGGAGGCTTGGTGTGCTGTAGTCCATGGGGTCGCAAAGAGTCAGACAGGAGTGAGCGACTGAACTGAATTGAACTTGCTCACATTACTCCCTTAACATTTACTTTCTGAGCCCCTTCTAGTGCAGAGGTACCCCTTCTAGTGCTAATTTATAAGTATATGGACTATATGGAGAAAAATGTGCACTACAGTGTTATTTGTAGCAGCATAAAACAGGAAGAAATCCAATGTCTAACTTAAGGAAGTCATGGCTGAATTATATCCATATACAATTATAATACACAACCATTAAAAAGGTAAAACATAAATAGATTCATTAATATATGAAAATGCTTACAAATTTAAGTGAGAAAGTAGGAGACACAGTTATGTATAAAGTATAGTATGAGACAAGTGCTCGGGCCTGGTGCACTGGGAAGACCCAGAGGAATCGGGTGGAGAGGGAGGTGGGAGGGGGGATCGGGATGGGGAATAGGAGGGGGGATCGGGATGGGGAATACGTGTAACTCTATGGCTGATTCATATCAATGTATGACAAAGCCCACTGAAATGTTGTGAAGTAATTAGCCTCCAACTAATAAAAAATAAAAAAATAAATTAAAAAAAAATAAAAATAAAGTATAATATGAGTAATGTAAAAATGCATACAAATACAAGATAGAAAGAATTAAACCCAAATGGTGCTTGCTTCTAATGTTTGGAGACCATAGATAGCATTTTTGAATTTGGGCATTCAGTTCATTTCAGTTCAGTCACTCAGTCATGTCCAACTCTTTGCGACCCCATGTATCGCAGCATACCAGGCCTCCCTGTCCATCACAAACTCCCGGAGTTTACTCAAGCTCATGTCCATCGAGTCAGTGATGCCATGCAGCCATCTCATCCTCTGCTGTCCCCTTCTCCTCTTGCCCCCAATCCCTCCCAGCATCAGGGTCTTTTCCAATGAGTCAACTCTTCATATGAGGCGGCCAAAATACTGCAGTTTCAGCTTCAGCAACAGTCCTTCCAATGAACACCCAGGACTGATGGACTGGTTGCATCTCCTTGCAGTCCAAGGGACTCTCAAGAGCCTTCTCCAAAACACAGTTCAAAAGCATCAATTCTTTGGTGCTCAGCTTTCTTCACAGTCCAACTCTCACATCCACACATGACCACTGGAAAAACCATAACTTTGACTGGACGGACCTTTGTTGGCAAAGTAATGTCTCTGCTTTTTAATATACTATCTAGGTTGGTCACAACTTTCCTTCCAAGGAGTAAGCGTCTTTTAATTTCATGGCTGCAATCACCATCTGCAGTGATTTTGGAGCCCGAAAAAATAAAGTCTGACACTGTTTCCACTGTCTCCCCATCTATTTGCCATGAAGTGATGGGACCAGATGCCATGATCTGAGTTTCTGAATGTTGAGCTTTAAGCCAACTTTTTCACTCTCTTCTTTCACTTTCATCAAGAGGCTCTTTAGTTCTTCTTCACTTTCTGCCATAAGGGTGGTGTCATCTGCATATCTGAGGTTATTGATATTTCCCCTGGCAATCTTGATTCCAGCTTGTGCTTCTTCCAGCCCAGCATTTGTCATTTGTACATTATATATTCCCAAATTTTCTACAAAAAGCATATCTTATCATTCATAATGTAAAAAATTTGAGAGGAAAATATATGATGATAACAATTATTCAGTCAAAGAAGCAGGAAAGGCAAATGGCAAATATAATAGATAAATTAAAATAGATAATACATGTATTTTGATAACTTATTCATTCCATAGATCTTTATTGAGGACATACCATGTACTAGGAACGTAAATATGCTAGCCATTATTTATTATATGGGTGACAAAATACTTCAGAATTCCATTTTCAGTGTTTTGCAATTTATCTTTTTGAAAAAGAAACGAAACCATATTATTTTAGTAAGATGGTTCTAGAATACTAGCAAGGGGGCACTGACCAACTTGTAATTCTATGAGTGATATCCTTCCTCATGTGGCATGGTTCCTTTGCACAGTCATATTATTTACCATCAAAATCAGATACAATAAGACCACAAGAACCTCTAAAGAATAAAGAATTTTAAATACGGTAAATATTTGGGAATAAGAATATACCCACAGTCATTTCTCAAGATGGCCAAATTCTAAATGACCTCAGTAGGAAATCGTAGTATCACTTATTATAGCATGCTGAATTTGTCATTTGAAGCCAACTTCTAGACACTGAGAGCGTCTGGCCATAGGTTTCATGAAAGCAAGAGAAAGCTAAAGTATTATTCGTATGTTTTTGCTTCTGACAGAGCTGTGATGGCTATGGCCCTGCTTCTGATCATGAGACTTAAATATACATTTGTCTCCAGGAAGGGACACTTAAATCAGAACAACAACATGAAAATCTTTACAATGGTATTATTATGTATGAACATGTTGTATATTTTAGATGCATATTTGCACATATTGGCTTCTTTTTTTTAGAAAGAGATATTACTTTTGCAGTCCACGTATTGGTAAAATGTTTGAATCTTCAATGTGTCAAAGCAAAATACTGGTGCCATATTTTAAAGTTGTTTTCTAGTTTGAAAGATAATCAGGGGAGAAAAATGACTATTTTAACTCCTGGAGTGGCTTGTCCTTGATCCAAAATAATTTTTCTTTCAAAAATTTTATTGCACTAGAATAGCTTAGCCAGGAAAATAAAATGCTTTCTATATTATAGATATAGCAACAACAAAAAAATAAGCCTAAGGTTGAAATGTGAAGGACGGGGCACAGGAAATATTTCCATTGCTCTGTAAAGTTATCATAGTGATAACTATGAAACATTAGATTTCATTATAATTATTTAGAAGCTGGAATATGGAGGGATGGATACTTTTAGATAAGATTTGTTCTAAATATTCCATTTAGAAAATACCACACTTACCCTACTTTGAAAATCTGACAAGCAATGTAACTAGAAGTTCAATATACTATATTTACTGCAATTAATTAAGTACCTCATAAATTCCAACTTACATTTTAATCGTTCATTAATCAATTAAAGATATAAATGGAACCAATCATATTTTACTTATTTTCATAATAATGATCAATCTGATATCACATTTGTTCAACCACCAAATGACTATTCAAATTTTACCAAAAGCCCCAGTTTCAGGGATAAATACTGCAAGATCTCTTCCCCTAAAACAATGCTCCTCTTTTTAATGTTAACAGTTTTGTAGCAGAGTGTTACATGTCCTCATAGCCTTGAACTATTCAAGAAGAGGCAGGTAATGTAAGTACAAGTTGGATCATACAGAGTCTTTTCAGCTACTGTCAAAATTTTGAATTTTCCTAAAAGTAATGAGAAGTCACTGACATAAATGGTATTAATTTAATATAGTAACGATAATAATCCTTAAACACTTTAAAGCTTTGTTCAATCTTTAAATAAATACACTTTAAAAGTTTCCAAAAATGTCACAACTATCATCTCACTTTATCTTTTTTCAAAAATGTATATTTTCCTAACTTAAAAAATTAAGTATAATTGATTTACAAAGTTGTGTTAGTTTCAGGTATACAGCAAAGTGGTTCAGACATATATCAGATATACACACACACACATATATATATTATATACACACACACTCTTTTTCAGATTCTTTTCCATTATAGGTCATTCATTATAAGATACTGAATATAGTTCCCTGTGCTATACAGTAAGTCCCTGTTGGTTATCTATTTTATATATAGTAGTTTGTAATGTTAATTCTAACCCTCTAATTTATCCCTCCCCTCTGGTATCCTTTCCCCTTTGGTAACAGTAACTTTGGGGCTTTCCAGATGGATCAGTGGTAAAGAATCCACTTGCCAAGCAGAAGACGTGGGATCTAGCCCTGAGTTAGGAAGATCCACTGGACAATGAAATGGCAACCCACTCCAGTATTCTTGGCTGGGAAATGTGATGGAGAGAGGAGCCTGGTGGGCCACATAGTCCATAGGGTTGCAAAGAGTCAGACCCAACTTAGTAACTAAACATCAACAACAATCATAAGCTTGTTTTCTATGCCTGCGAGTCACTTTATCTTCATAGTCACTGTAGGAAATAAGTAAGGTATCATCATTCATGATAAATTTATGGATTGATTTATTAAAGTATGGAAAATGTGCTATCAGTATGAAGATTCCCTACGTTTATGTGTCAAAACTTCCTCTTCTTTTTTGAGGAGGAGGGTATGAAGAGGATTAGCTATGGTAGATTTTCTGAGAGGTCTTAACGGTCTTTTTTTTATTACAAATTTTCCCTTCCTTCAAAAAAAAAAGAGTGGACCATTTTAAAGGAGGCTTATCCTGTGACTTAAGGCTGTCACTCAAATAGGCAGTATATCTTAATGAATTGTCCTAATCGCATTAATATTCTATACTACCACAGAAAAGCACAGTACAGAGATATGTTAATAAGAGATACAGGCTGTAGTTAAAGCACTTCAGTAAATTGTGGGACATAAGAGCTCCCAGATGGAAAGAGAAGAAAAGAGACAATGCAGTTGCGGATCAGGGCAGAAGCTGTGGGGAAAAATGAGAAAGCCTCAGACATGAAACAGTCCAGGGAGAGAGGGAAAACATTTTAGAATGGCACCTAGTTCTCACTGGACAGTAAAGGAGCTATATATATATATACACACACACACACACACACACATATATAGATATACACACACATACAACATGGCTCATTTTACCATGTCTGGTTTTCAAAGAGGCTTTTATAATTAAAATCCATATTCCCTAACCCTGTATACTTTAAAAACTACTAATCAAACTTATCCTTCTAAAGCTATTTTTTCAAGGGTGTTGTAGGTTAAAAAATTGTATACATACTATTACAATTCCCAGTATACACAGATACTCCTTAGGTTTGAACCATTGCAAAAACTGAGCTATATAACATAATTTTATAATATCTTTGAGAGTTTTTACCTCGTAATACCCATGTGCAAATTCCATTAAGGTACAGATTTATAAGTGTTCACCAATGGACAAATATATCTAAGTTTTATGGAAATAAACTTAGATAGCCACTATTTATTTCCAGGCAATGTAGAATTTGAAGAATAGCATAAAAGTTTTTTTTTTTTAAAAAGCCTAATGTTTATTTACTACCCTTCATCTAAATGCCACAGCACTGAAGAAACTTGAATTGATATTCGCACAATACATAATAATCACTTGATGCACTAAAAAAAAAAAAAAAGCAGCAGCAGCTGCTTTGTAGGCTTAACCGTGCTACATAATGCTGAGGACAGAACATGATAAATACCGTAGCCAATTGAAATTGTATAAGCAATTTTAGTAAGTAGAATGTAAGACATACAGCATCATTCAGTGCACAGTATTTTCACAAGCAATGGTGAGAGGTTCTAACCCACGGCATAATGGGTCCTTCTAAAGCGGACCATGGGGGCGGGGGGTTCATTCAGATATTAGTCCCCTTATCCTTTGTTCTTCTGACTACAGCTCTCACTCCTTACTTGTCATTTGAGTGGGGATTTAGGCAGATGAAATTCTCTAGGATTATAATAGGAGTTGTTTTGTTAAAAGCCTGGTAACCAACTGAAAATCCTACCTTCTTCCACATCTCCCAACAATCTTCCTTTGGAATGACCATCGGTTATTTCACGAGATAAAACACATTTATATTGTGTCAAGTTGTTTACCTGCTAGTTAGTCAGGAAATATTTAGTTTTATTACTTTAATTATAAAAATCATAAAATAAAATGCATATGCAATAAAAAAAAGATTACACAACAAATACCTGTTTTCAAATTGCCTTGGGACTGTTTATGGAGTGGTTTGGCCTCACACAAGGACTAAAACCAGATTTGACTGCTATTATAAATAGGCATAGGCTTTCCTTACATAACCCATATTTATATTTATCAATAAAGCTGAGACTTAAGGCTTGCTGTAATAACTTTTTGGAGAAAGCAGGGCAAATTTATTATCTGTGATCCCTTCTTTATCTCTCCCTATTACATCTGGGATGACTCTGTAGTACTTAGGTGATATGACTAAATCTTATTAGTGGAGGGCTTTTCTATTTTAAGCACAAATCTGGCATTTAAAAATCCCAAAGTAAAAAATTAACATAGAAGATGTCAGGAAATTAAGTAAATTAAAAGATACTGTCAATAGTAGGCAGTACTGTCAAAGGACTAATAAATAACCCCAGTTAAATAGTATCAGGAATGGGTAGTAGATTTTTGAAAAGTAGATACCAAGGCAAGAGAGGCATTTCACGTCAAAGCATACAAGATATTTAGAGCACAATAGCTATTATACTAAGCCATCAGTCCTTTCATTGTTATTTTATCATTTGTGCACTTGACACATACAGGTACTGCTGCTGCTGCTAAGTCGCTTTAGTCGTGTCTGACTCTGTGCGACCCCATAGACGGCAGCCCATCAGGCTCCTCTGTCCACGGGATTTTCCAGGCAAGAACACTGGAGTGGGGTGCCATTGCCTTCTCCGACATACAGGTACAGATAGCAATAAAAATCTGTGAGGTTTTTAAATTACCATCTTGCACCAGGGCTAACCATGAATAATAAGCAGTGCGAGCACAAGAAGATTCATTTCCAACTTCATGTATTTACATGTTTCAAATCTACCTTATCTAAGAAAATATAAACTACTAGAATTATTAATGATATACAGTCTTTTCAAAGCAGGCTTATTTCTTTATATTTCACAACTTGATTTTTCCTTCCATGAATGTTTAAGTGGCAGGTAGTCAGTAATATAAATTACTCACGTGAATTCTGTTTCAATTAGCCTAACAAGAAGCATAAATGGAAGAAAAAAGAATTTTTAAGTTTGTTAGTTAAGAAAGAAAAAACATTTTTACCATAATAAAATATTAATTCTCTTGTTCTTCTGATGCAAAATCTTCACATTATTAAAGGAGTTAGATGAGTAGAGCACTTTAGAGTACATATTGAATTTCTCACTTTAATAATGAAGATATGGTTCTGAGTAATCTACAATTAATTTAAAGCTAGTGAAAAAGAAGCAATATTCTACTATCTCTGTTTTGTTCTCTCTCATTCAAATTTGACAAGTGGTAGCAGTTTTCAGAACAGCATGCCCAAAAAGATTCAAATTAGATGTCAAAGTTAAATAAATATAAAAATAAAAAAGAAAAAAAAGTTGAATAAGTCAAGTTTGCCTCTTTCTATTACTTGAATGGGATTGAACTAATTTGTTTGATAACCTATTTTTTTTTCTGGAAAATTATCTTTTTCTCAATAAAACTTAAAGCTCTGGAAAGTGAACATCAAAAGCAGTGACCATCTCATGAATAGTATAATATTCACATTGAAAACAAAACAAGTGGATGGGAAAAGAAAATGTAAATCCATGGCTGATTCATGTCAATGTATGACAAAAACCACTACAGTATTGTAAAGTAATTAGCCTCCAACTAATAAAAATAAATGAAAAAAAAAGAACTTAAAAAGAAAATGAAAAAATCACATAAAAGAAATGCTTTGGAGGAAGGGGGATAAACAAGGCAACCCTCAGCAAAGTCCTTGCATTCTCTGCCACAAATGCAAGTCAAATAGGACTTTTTCATTTAGCAGCACTGTTGTCCTACGAAAGGACCATGAAAAATGTACCAGTGGCTTGTTTCCATTTTAGTTGCATTTCTGACGTTTTGTTGCCTGTGGAGATGTTCACATATATAAGCAGCACACCGTGTGTTTTCTCTAAAGATTGTGTTACTGTGACTATTCACAGAGCTCTTGCTTTGGGTTATTTCTCTCACAGAAAAGATGGATTTCTCAGTATTCATTTAGATGCTGAGCTTCCCAGGTGATGCTAGTGGTAAAGAACCTGTCTGCTGATGCAGGAGACAAGGGACACAGGTTCAATCCCTGGGTCGGAAAGATTCCCCTGGAGAAGGGCATGGCAACCCACTCCAGTATTCTGGCATGGAGAGTCCCATGGACAGAGAAGCCTGGCAGACTACAGTCCACAGGGTTGCAAAGAATCAGACAGGACTGAATCAACTTAGCACATACACATTTAGACCCTCTTACCCAGACTCCATTATTCCTACAAGCTGCATGGTCAACTGATGTGAAATAAATCTGACAAAGAAACAATGTGTTTTAAAAACATGGCTGAGGTCTTCACATCACTTAGAGGAGGACAGTTCCAAGAATAAAAGAGTCTGGCTCTACCTTAAAGCAGGAATTTCCTTGCAGAGAGAAACAAACAAAAATGAAGGCATGTAATTCCACTGCAGCTGCAATATTTCTGAAGTAGGACACTCAGAAAAGTGCACAAGCTATTCATGTTTCCAGAAACATTATGTTTAATTCCTTTGTGAGAGATTCAGAAGCTTAGTGGAAAGAAGCAGCACATGGCAGGCAGGGGGGTGTCTACCCTGGAAAACAGTCAGCACTGCAAGGAAATTTGCTTAAACTTATATTAGAAACAAAATATTTCAGAAATGGTGCCTCTAATAATCTAATACCCTAAGGCTAGAATAAAAGGTCATAGCTAATTGGTACAAAAGCAGCTTTGGATACACAGTTAGGAAGTGAAATTCTGTGATGAATTCTACCCAATCACTACTCTTTATACCTTCAATTGTGTCAGGACATGTACGTGTCATAGAGCTCACAAAAGAAGTCAAAAAGAATACTTCAAAATTGAGCTTCTTTTCCAATTAAAAAAAATGGATTTGCCACATTTAACTTGTATAGCCAAATCAACTAGGGTAACAAAACTTATTTGATGGTCAAGAATGGAAGTTAAGTAATAGTTGGATAAATTATGCATGATTCATAACAAAAATGTTTTTGCAGGACTTAATGAAAATAATCACAATTGATAAGAGGTGTTACCTTCTAAGGGGCCCACTTGGGTTTAGGTAAACAGATAAAGCACACAGACTATACAGTCTCGCCTTTACTGGAATTAGTCTCCAATTAAAAAAAAAAAGTGAATGAACAGAGGTATATGTTTTCAAAATATTAGAAAAAATTAACATATCAATTAGCTTATAAGGAAAGTGTTCTTTAAAAATTTTTATTTTACATGTCTTAATAATAAAGAAACCTCCTTGGAGTAGAACTTAATTATGACTTGTTTAAGTAAAACCTAAGATTTTACTTCAATGAATGCAGAGAGACAAAAAAAAAAAAAATACACAAAAACAAAAACTAAACCTGTCAAACTACTCATTGAAATCCCAAACTTCTTCCTTTTCACTGAATACATTCATATCTGTCAAGCTGTAAAAGTGCATTGTGATTTGAGGAATTTTTGTGAAAGGGCATTTTGGGTTTTCTTTTTTTAAGACTGTATGCTTTTTCAGAGCAAAGACCCATGTAGTCATTTCAAAATTGTCTATACTAACTGGTGAGATAATTTATGAAGCTATACAAAAGGTTTATCATCTATGTGATGCTTTCCTCACTATCAGGAGTACTCACAAATTTCAGCAGCACTGACATCATAATTTCAAGAGTCCACCTAGAAATGTCTTCTTGTCCCTTTGAAATGTCCTCCATTGATCCCCTCCCTGCCACCAAGATCCGAAACAATTTGGCATAAAGTAAGAGAGGGTTTATTTGGAACAGTAAATATTGGCAATGGTCTTTGTTTTCCTAAAAGAGACAGAATGCTGAGATTTAAGTAAAATAGGCTTCAAACAAAACTGATACAGTTTTATTTCCCCATTTCCATCCCTGAGTTTTTCTTTTCCATGGCTAATGTGTGATATGTCAGATTGGGACAATGGAGGCAGGAAACAGTGTTGTGAGGGAGATAAACGGATAAAACAGGATTCTTCTGAAGCAGCAGAAGGGAAGTGAGGAAAGCAGACAGGAGGACAAAGGTGGCCAAAGTGAGGACAAAGGACCCCAGGACTGGAAAGCATTGTAAGTAGGAAAAAAGTTAAGACTACTGGAAGCATAAGGATAATCTACAGCGCAAAAAATTTGTGTGGACGGCACTCAACTTGACCATGATCGTTTTTCAGTATTTTGCATCTTCCTCTGCCAGGAAATTTCAGTTCTAAATGAGCCATGCAAACTGATCGATACTATTTATGGCAACTGAAAAAAAAAATCAAATCGCTAAATTTGATACTATTCTTCCCATTTGCCCTTCCCAATCTGCTACCACCTGAATTCAACATTTAAAATATCCTCCAATAATTTCCTAAAAGTTTGATATGTTGAAATTTCATTTCTAAATTTATTTTCTATCTTGGGCCATCACCCCTCGTCACTAAAGATGGTCATCCTCTTGGTGCCTTCATGTTGTGAGTTTTTAGGACTATTGACTGAACTTGTTTTAATGTCCTCTATATTTGCATGAGAGTTCAATATGGACCTTAAAATGAAATCTACATACTAGAAAAGTTTTTTTAAAGTCTATATCTGATTCCAATTATCTGTTGATATGACAAAATGAAATCTACAAGTATATGCACAAAGCACAATTATCTCTCATGATTCCTGTCACATAAAATAGTACTGATACAGATGACTGAAATGTAGTCACAAATATAACTAAAATAAACACTAAACTAAAATAACTAAAATAAAACACAGGGTCATAATATTTATTCTCCTGGTACAGATTTCCCTTCACAGGTTTACTCCAAATATTTGAAGACAATCAGTTTATTAGGAAACTAAACATGTACACTTTTGATTAATAGCTATAAGGCTGCCACAAATCTAAAAGGAATTCTAACTGTGCAAGAAAGATGAAATTCATGCATAATAGTATTAACTTTCCAAACAACAATATGAAAATCATATCCTTGTTTTTGTGTTTTTCATTTCTTTGATCCAGGATATACACTGACTTTCTGAAACCAATGAAAAGTAGTGAATAATGTATGAAAAAAAAAAAATCCCTGTTCATTGTCCAGAGAGTACTGTTTGCTTGCTGTATAGTACATCTATGCAAGACAATATAACAGACCAGTAAATCCAGAAATCTCAAGCTAAAACCTTCTCAAGTGGAAAGGAAAATATGATCCTGGATTCTAGAAAGTCTCTGAAACAAACAGTTCAAATCCTTAGACTACTCCTACATGCTAGATAAAAACCCCTTAAATTTCAGAAAGATCTGTCCTCCTAAGTAAATCTGTGAGAAAACTGGAAAAAGAATTACTATTTAACATTATTCTAAAGAGATTCATTAACTCACATCCACTTCCCCTGTCTTATAGAATATATTTGCAAAGACTGATGAGAAGATATGTAAAACTGAAAAGACTCTTGTCAATCTTTCCCTGTAATTTCTTTATTAGTATTTAGGAATTTTGCCCTCTAAGTGGTAGTAATAGAACAAACCATGATTTGAGTTGAGAATGAGAAAGAGGCAGCAGTTAAATGGAAGCACAATGGATGGAAGAATAAGAGTAATGGTATATAGTTATATTTTGTTTTTTATAAAAACTAAGCATTTTTCTTTACCTGTCAAGCCTAAGCATTACTGAGTAGAAAAGGTCATGTGAAGGTAACATACATAGGATATTCAAGTTTGCCCATAAAATAAACTCAGATTTAATGGAATTCCATTTATAGTGATGTATAATGGCACTTCTATTTCCTTCATCCTCCAAATTTCAAACTTGAGAGATAACTTTAGGTACAATATATTGAAAAGGATTTCATGTAGATTCAATTTCTTTTTGGATACTTGTAAAGTATTCAATAAGCAGTTATCAAGAGCATATACTATACTGAGTTATATGCTAGGTAATACTAAAAATAAATCACAATCCTCTAATAGCGGAATATAGTTATAAGCTTTGTTGTATTTTAACACTTTGTATCATCAATATCTTTAAGAAAGTTGACATTGAACATAACCTTAAAAGGCTTCCCGGAATAGGTGAAGCACAATGTTAAGTTCAAGGTATCAGGCTCATACTTTCACAAATTCAAAAAATACCAGTGAATAATGAAAGAACTTGAATCTCAAAAGGGTATCATAGAGCCTTAGATAACCACTGCTGTCTTCCTTCCTTCTCCTTGCACTCCTCTCATTTTAATGGACCCAAAGAAAGGAGGAAGGCTCATAAGAGTAATATACAGGAGAGGTGTGTCCAAAGGTTTCAGTAAGACTGGGAGATGGGTAGGGAGTACACTTATTTCCAGGTGAATCTAGCTGCCTTTGGCCATGGGGGGCAGCAGATGGAATTCAGCTGGACAAGAAGCAGTGTTTATAATTTCTTACCACCTTGAGGAAAAATTTCAGTGATATACTACCAAGTCCCTATGAGAGAAATAAGCCTATCATCACTACCAACATTTAGGACAATCATTTCCCTTTAATTTTGAAAGCAATTAGGTTTTTAGAAAATTTAAGATACTTATGACAGTCTGAAAAATACCTTGTCATTGAATATAGCTACAGATGCACAGAGTGCCTTCTCATATTAGAATGATATCATGCACCTGACATATAGGGTCCCAAACATTTATTCCTGAACTGAAGGTCAGTAAATAAGCAGGTGGTTGTGGGAGCTTAGCTACCAACATTAGCAGGTCTAGGAATTTTTGACATGGAATTAAAACTATCAAGAGGAATTTACTGCTGCATAATAATTGCTTGTCTTAACTTATCCCATATTCTAATATCTAAAGGAAGCCTGTTAAATTCATATTCTAATAAAAATCAACTGAAATTGACCTTATCTCCTACTAGCTTGCAGAAATCACCAATGAAGAAATCTGCAGCAGAGCTGATTATATTGTGTAGGAGAACAGACAAGCAAAAATGATTGAAATTTCTATAGAGAACATCATCAGTGGTTGCTTAGGACAATTTTGCATATAAATAGGGCATAAATGGTCTGTGTTCAATTTGTTCTCTAGTTGTCAAAGAACAATCAAGGATAGACTACATAGCAATCTTGTTTCTGCCCTCCCTAATGCAAACCTACAGCTTATTAATGAACACATGTATATGTCTGCCCCAAAAGTAAAATTTAATTTCCATAAATAAAAAGAAAAAACAAACAAAAATTGAGTAACTAATACAGGTACACATTTCATCTTAAGATTCACATGAAGTGATTGAAAAAAAAGACATTAAGTTAAGTGGCCTTAAAAATTAAAAGCATTTTAGAACTCAGGACATCTGACTCACTCTCACCGCTATCCAAACACACTCTCCTAAAACTGTTTTGGCCAAAGTCATCAATGAAGTCCTAATATTAATAGTTAAATCTACTGGGTCCTTTCCAATCCTTATTTTATTGGCCCCCCCAGCTACATCTGATGCTATTTAGGACTTAGTCTTTGAAAAGCTCGATGCCTTTAGCTTCAGCGGTACCACACTACTTTTTTCTCCCCACTCCTCCATAACCAACCCCTTAAATGCCCTCTTTTATGAGCTTTGGTTTCCGAGTTAGTCTCATGAATTGGTGGTTCTCAACTTTTGTGGCACATTCAAATTACCCGAATAACTTCTTTTTAATTGAAGTATAGTTGATTTCTAATGTGTTAGTTTCAGGTGTACAGCAAAGTGAATCAGTTATACATATATGCATATATCTATTCTTTTTCAGATTCTTTTCTATTAAGGGTTACTATAAGATCTTGAATACAGTTCCCTATGCCCTACAGTAGGTCTTTGTTATTTATCTATTTTATATATAGCAATATATCACTTTTAAAATATACTATTTCTTAGGCTCTGACTCCATAGATTTGGATTTGATTATTTCAAAGAGGAACCAGACATGGGTATTTTTTTAAAAGTACCTCAAAGTGATTCCAGTGTTTAGCCAGGGCTGAGAACCAGTGCTACAAATGTTTGTTTTCTCCAGGGTTCACCCTTTGTAGGCTGCTCTACTCATTTACCCTAGATTATCTTACCTGCTGTCATCTTTGTATCTGTCACTGAAATGTTGATCAATACACCAAGACCCTAGTATTTACACTGTAGTTATTGCCAAGAGGTAACTGAGCTAACACTACTGAGAACACTGAGTGACTGGCCTAAGGATTATTTGATCCTTTTTGTCTCCTTCCCCACCTCCACTCCCACCTCCACTTCTCTGCATGAGCCACAATGTCATTCATTTTAACTGACACAAACAGAACTCTGTACTAAATAGCTATGAGTCACATACATACAATAGATGAGAAAGTGCTCTGTTAACTGTAAAGCACCAAGCATGGTAAAGTATTTTAAGTACATCACATAATATATGTTCAATAAATACAACTGAATTAAGAGGGAAAAATTAGGTATAATAATTTATTAATATAATTGGCAACACCATTCAAGACTCTTGAAAGTATCTAGTTTACTATCAGGATCTCTAGAAGAGACACAATTTATCTTTTCATTCTCTAACTCCCTTTTTTCCCCCTTCAAATCCCAGCACTTAAGGATCAAAAGATACTCTTCATTCTTTAATCCCTTAAATCTTCCCTCTTGGCCCTCACTGCTCTATTAGAACTGCTTGGGAAAAGGACAGCTGTTACCTGCTAGCGGACAAACCCACTCGTCTCGTTTCAGTCATAATTCTACTTAACTTTCTGCAGGATGTGACCTTACTATCTCCATTCTGAAATTCTCTCTACCCTCTGTCTTCCAGGCGTCACTTTTTGCTGCTTCTCTTCTTCGCTTTCTAATTATTTTGTCCCCTCGGTGTCCTTTGCTGATTCTTCTGCTTGCCTCCTAAATACTGCAATTCCCAGAGACACTATTCTTGGCCTTTACCTCCCACTGGACACACTCTTCCTGGGGGATCCCAAGGTTTCTATAACTGTGTACATGAAGATGCCCCTCAAATTGGCTAACTCCAGCCTCAACCCCTCCTGCTTTCATGTGTGTGTGTTTGTGTGTGTGTATGCACAAATAATTAGGTAATCCTCTACTTAAAAACCTCTGTTGGCTCTTTGTTGAAACAAACTTTTCATCATCGCCACTCCTCCTTTCCATTCTCCATTGCATGCATTTGCCATCCTTCCTTGTGTTTTCCACATAAACTACTATTCATCCTTCAAAACACAGTTCAAGTGCCACTTTTATCATGAAAACTTTCTTCAGTTCTCCAGGCATTTTATTCCTCTTTTAGCACTTTCTACATACTCATACCATAGCATTTATATTATGTATACTCTGTTTTCTTCCTGAGACGCTGAGTTCTTGAGGGCAAGACCTATGTTTTTTCCATCTTTGCCCTCCAGAGTTCAAGCACTGTTGCCTGACTCCTACTATTTAATCAATAAATAGTTGGATGAATGCTGTTTTCATTTGTTTGCATTATGTCAATTTTTTTAACTAGATTTGAATTGCATATTACAATATAATAACTTTACTACAGACAAAATGGGTTTGAGTCAGCTAGTCTAAGATTCTGACACTTAGAAATAAAGACTGAGAAAGCTCATGGGAAAGAACTCATCCTGAGGGAGAAAGAAGTAAACAGCTTAGAATAAATGACCTGCTTGACCTAGTAAAAAGAATGAAACAAAACCAAACAGAAAACCCCAACAGATCCTGATCATCAAAAAAGGGAGGAGGATACTGAATGCTACATGGATTTGTCTTTGGGCCTTGGTGCATGGGGCCAAGTTCTATGGAGATCAAGAAGACTGTAACTTATACCTGAAAGCCGTTTTTCTAAAAATGTCTGTAAGACCTTGAGGTATAAGTAGTATATTATCTTGGTACACTGGTGGAGTGTCAGACTGTACATGGGTGGAGTGTCACACTAAAAGAAGAGAGAGGCATTTCTTCCCACTTTGCCACTGACAGCTCTCAAGCTCTGGCTGAAAGCAGGAGGGTGCCAGCTGCTGTAGCAAAAAGCAGACAAGGAAATGCAGGGTATTTTAGATGAAAGCAAATGAACAGTGGCTACTGTGAGGTAGAGAGGCCTAAGAAATGTGGGTTTGGCTTTGTTACAGAAATATTTTCCCTAATATTAAGACTTAAGAGTTTGATTTTTCCAGTTGGTTATTGTTTCCTGTCTCCTCTCTGTTCTCAAATGGTAAATTATATCTTCTCATTTAGACTTACCTGGAGAATTCCATGGACAGAGGAGCCTGGTGGGCTCCAATCCATGGGGTCACAAAGAGTAGGACATGACTGAGCAACTAACACTTTCACTTTTTCACTTTCATTTGCTGATCCGTAAAACTAGGATCATGTGTCTCCTGAGTTTCTTCTGCTTATCCAAATTTAATTTTCTTAGTTGCCTTGTATTTTTCTAAAACTAAATTATATTTATTCTGTTTCCTGGTTTCATGTCTGTAATGCTCTTCTTGTGTATGTGTGTTTTTAATGTCTAGAACTATATATCAAAATCTAGTCATAGCCAAAATAGCTCAGATATCTATCTATTGCTGAAAAACCATTGTTTATACTTACAATGGGCAGAGAAGGAAGAGGTGGGGCTGATTAAAAGATAAGCATGTTCGAAGTACCTATAGATATTCAGAAGAAAAAAAAAAAAAAAGATGTGGCATTGTGTATATATTTTAAGTGTGGTTTTTACTCCTGCAAGGTTTTCTTTATGAATTTCTTCTTCCTCCAAAGCATATCTTTGACCTTATAATGACAAAGTTCATAATACTGATGGACAATTCTTTACAAAATAGGTCATAAACATATGGGACTTACTACCTTAAGTGCTAACAAAGGCTGTAACAAAGAGAGTCCAGAAAGATTTAGCCAAATTCATAGATGATAGAAACCGAAATGTTCCTTTCACCCACCAAATTTATAGAAAGTGTAGTCTATATTTTAGACAGTAAAGAAACCCACCAGCAGCAATGCAGGAGACCTAGGTTCCATCTCTGGGTCAGAAAGATCCCCTGGAGAAGGGAATGTCTACCCACTCCAGTATCCTTGTCTGGAGAACTCCTTGGACAGAGGAGTCTGGCAGGCTACAGTTCATGTGGTCACAAAGAAAAGGATATGACGAAGTGACTAACACATATTTTAGGGAATATAAAGGCGAGAGGGTAGGGGGTGTGGGGAATTAGTCTACATCCCATACTACATAAACACATGATTCCTATCTCATCATGGCACATATAAGATTGCACTGTTTTTTTTTTTAATTAAAATGTTTTTACCTGAAATACAGTTGATTTACAATGCTGTGTTAGTTTCTTGCATTGCACTTGTATCATGTGGATTATATGCATGTTTTCTCAAATGGTCTGTGAGCTCATCAAGGCAAATGTCCTATTTGGTGTTACATCCTCAGTACTTAACCCAGCATGTGATGCCCAGGGGACAGTCAACAAAATTGTTTAATTCTGAATGAATACTATCTACCCCTAGAGCTTCACCATCTACTAAGTTCCTCCATTCTGGCTCCCAGGTCCATTTCAATATTGAAAAGATGTTCTTAAAATGTCACTAGAAAGCTCCCAAATGGCAAATCAATGGTCTTGATCTTATTTGATTTCACTGTAGCATATGCCATTGTTGAAAATGGCCCATCTTTTTTGCCTTCCTTTGCTTTTAGAACAATAATGTTTTGATTGGCCTCCTACCTACCCAAGTGTTCCTGATTGATCTTCTCTGCTAGTCTTCTACTTTTAGACCCTAAGGAGAGACATTTTCAAAGTTCTGGGTTTGGATTTATTTTTAATAATCCCTCTAATAATCTCTTCCATTTCTAAAGTATTCAATATAATCAGAAATCTCACTAACTCAACCATCTTGTGATGAAATCTACAGTCATATTTCCAAGAAACTTCTGGACATCTTGATATCAATTCTCTGCTACCACTTGCAGTTTCACTTGCCCCAAACTGAATTTGTCTTTTATCACTATTCCTTTTCCTGATCTCAGTAGTACTCTCTCATAACCCAAGTGTCCTCCCAGCTATTCAAAGTCAAAATCCTAGGATTAGCCTTGACTCCTGGTTACTTCTCTTTCCCTAAATTATCTCCTTTTGTCTAAGGATATGACAGTAGAATCTGAAGTCATCGCCCACATTCCTATAGATTAAATATCTCAATATATAGCTTTGATTATATTCTTCCACTGCTAAAACGTTCAGTATATTCCCATCGTCTAAAGCCTGGAAAATCCCATGGATGGAGGAGCCTGGTAGGCTGCAGTCCAAGGGGTCGCGAAGAGTCGGACATAACTGAGCAACTTCACTTTCACTTTTCACTTTTATGCATTGGAGAAGGAAATGGCAACCCACTCCAGTGTTCTTGCCTGGAGAATCCCAGGGATGGGGTCACACAGACTCGGACACGACTGAAGTGACTTAGCAGCAGCAGCAAAGAATGATACACCTTAGTCTCTTATTCAAGCACTCTCTGATAGAGTAACAACCTACTTTTCCAGAATTATCTCCATATTTTTACACTTTATATAACCTATTTTCTTAGTAGCTGTGTTATTTGCCACTCTCCCAAAATGCTTTGCACTTTCTAAACCCTTAACGATATTCCATCTAACTCAAATGCCCACTATTCCCACCTCCAACTCCTACTGTTGAAATCCATACTTATCCTTCAAAGCCTTTTTCTCCATGATTTTTTCTGACATATTGATATGGCATGGTATTTCCCTCCTCAGAACTCACATAGTATGTTATTAACATCTCTTGTATAATGCCCCTATTGTCTGCCTTATCCTGTAGTCTTTCTATCTTTATCATTTCTATAAGACACAAGGGTCTTATAACTAAGGAAATCTTAATTATTTTTGGATCTGTCATCATGTCTAAGAAAGTATCTTTCACAAAACAGAGGAACTTGAATGAATGAATGAATGTTTAGGGGTTCATTTCCTAATTTCTGAGTTTGACACCAGCCCAGCCATAATCTGGATTAATATTCAGCCAGTGGGCATTGGTATAGCCATCAGGCTATTCCTTACCCTTGCATGTTCTGATTGGCTGGGGCCCGTGCTATACCAGTTAGTAATATTTTTAAAATCACTACAAATGTGATCCTCTCCTTTAAAATGGCTTTTGTTGCCCTAAACTGAAACGGTACACTCAGCTGAATGGGCTGGAGGCAATATTTGGGAGCTCTTTCTGAGTGAACTAATGTGAGTTCTTCTTAGGGAGGGGAACATTGGCTCACTGCAGAAGATTTGCAATTTAGGCAATTCTTCATACCATTTATTAACATCTTGATTTTCTAATGAAAAATACAGACTCCCACTTTATTTTCTTTAAATATGGAATTGAAAACACTGCAATTAGATGAACAATTGTAGGGCTATGTACTGTACACGTTGAAGTTTCCATCTTCAAAGTAAGCAATGATAAGGGGTTTGGCAAGCAGAGCAGTACTTCTTTGCTGTCTGTGGTTGACTTTGATTTCAGATTTTTTTTGGCTATTTCCTCTGATTTGACTTGACTTGGAGAAAATAGTCTTCTTTATAGTTAATTTTTTCTGCTTTTATCTCACCATGGTGAAGTAGAGGTTTTTGGACAGGAACAAGGATACTGGGGTTGAACAGGGAAAGTGTAACACTATAAAGTGAATAGGATCTTGGGAAGGAACAAAATAAGGTACCTAGGAAAGTGAAAACAAAAGGAGGCCAGCAGGAAAAGAGGATCTTAGCTAAGAGAGGCATAAACAGGGAGCCAATGTGGAAAAGCCCCCCCAGTTCTGTTGATTTAAGAAAGAGGGAAGCAGACAAAAGAGTTTTTGGCAGACTTGCAAATTCTGTGCCTGCCTTCCCCTCCCTCTCCCGTCAAGCACTTCTACTGATATCCAAGGTGCTTTACCAATCACTGCCACTGTCTGCCTTCTGGTTTCTTCTCACCACTGGACATGTGCATTGGCTGCTGCTCCTTGGAATGGCTGCCAGAGCTAACAGGGCTGATATTTTTGACCCTACGTGCTTGTGGGGGCTCTCCAACTACAAAATAAGAGAGGTCTTAATTTAGATTACTCTCAATCAGTACTAAAAAATTCTACAGCTTGTGAATATATTCTTAGTGTTTTGCAGTTGACAACACAACATTCCCTTAGTACTAAACTCACAGAAACACCATGGAATGATCTCTCTCTTGGTACAGTCTCAGTATGAGGTGTGAGACTGATCAGACAGGGGCCTTAGCAAATGTATTTTAAAAATAAACAGCCTAGAAAGATGATGGCAGTTCTTTTATGGCACAGAATAAGGTGCTTTTACTTATAAGCTGCTTAACAGAAAACTGCATTGGTAGAGAAATTATTTCAGTTTGCTTTCCACTGACTATAAATGCTCTGATTGTTCAAGAAAGAGCAAAAGTGGTTTTTATTTTCCTTGAAAGGTGGAAGGGGCCTCTGGTAGCATGGGAGAATATTTGTATTTTACAGGTCAAGATTGAGGACAGATTAGTGGTGCTCCTGACATTCTACCATACGGCATTACCTTAAAAAATATGGACATATAAATAAAGATGTTAATTTTCTTTCCTTCAGTCTTCCACTCTTTTTGTAGGCCATCTGCAATGTCTTCATCTACATAAACTAGTCTTACACTCCAACCAAAACATTCTTCTCTCAACAAAATCTAACTTTCAGGCTTATCTACCCACCAAGATTCACTCAAATGTGAAAAAGATGAAATACAACTTACATTGTCTTCGGCCATGAATTTCACCAAAAGCTTTTTTTTTCAGCCAAAAGCTTTTCTGGATCATTTTTTTTTTTTTTTTTTTTTTTGCATGCTGCACCTAAGGCCCGGCACAGCCAAATAAATTTTATTTTTTTTTAAGTGGAGGGAGAATGATGGCAGGCACCAGGAAGCACCAGTGTTTCCTAACTCAGGTGTCATGAACCAAACAGCAGTGCAGTTCCCTAGGATAATGAATTTGCTTGTATGTATTTGAAAGGTGACCACAGAGCTCTTACACTGCTTTCTAAGACTGTTTCTTTGGTGCTTGTTGATGAATAGTTTTGACTCAGGGTCTCTTTTGGTGCTTGCTGACAGATGGTTTTGTATTTCTGCATCCCACAGCATATTAGAGGATGTTCCACATGGTTAATGGTTTCTGCAGCCCAATGGTGGTTCCTGCTAGGAAATGGTTGTCATCTCAGAGGGGCCTCTCTGGGGGTGGCTCTCGGAGCATGTGAGATATGTATTTGTCATCCAGGCATCCTCTCATTGTTAGGGAGATGGGGGATGGTGGAGAGATCAGCTATACTTCCTGTTACTTGTCAGCCTTTTGCACTCATTCCTGTGCCAGGGACTAAGGGGACAAAGCTTGGTTATTCATTCTTCACTGGGCTTCATTTCTTTCATTATTTTGTTGGGAGTACAATAGTTCTGAGAGGAGCCAATTTCAATTTTGCCTTTTCATACTCTTCATGGGGTTCTCAAGACAAGAATACTGAAGTGGTCTGCCATTTCTTTTTCGATGGACATGAGTTTGAGCAAGCTTTGGGAGTTGGTGATGGACAGGGAAGCCTGGCGTGCTACAGTCCATGAGGTCACAGGGAGTCGGACACGACTGAGTGACTGAACTGAACTGAATTTCCATTTTAATGAAATATGATCGTTTCTATTCCAAACATAGAATATTTCTGAATTGTAGACTATACATGGCAAATCTTACTAATCTAAATTAAGTAGAGTTTCCATGTTTACTATTAATTTTCCTTTTTTCATTGACATCTCCATATCACTCTATAGCCCATGAAGAGAACTTTTACAAACAACACATATAATTTCTCCCTCTACTTCAAGAAAGATAGGAATTAAAAATATAAAAATTTCCTTAAAAGAAGTAGATAGCTCAGCCTACTTGGATTATTCTGCAAGAAGTTCTTATTTATTTCAGACATAGGATATGAAGTGGAAAGATGGATAACTTTCTGGTTCCACTTGAGGGAGGGAGGCTGTTTTGTTTCTTTTATGTTTTTTCTTCCTGCAAGATCAATTTCACAGTATGGATTTGTTACTTATCTAACACACACAAAAAGGGGTTCCAACACTTTGAGATTTCAGGGGATCTTGGATCATCAGTGCCTCTCCTCTCTTTAGTAACATGGAGAATGGATCGTAAAGCCAAAATGACCTCTGAAAAGAAGCATTATCTCAGTTTCCTTACCTGTGACATCCTTAAAGTCAATTACTTGGAATGACTTTAATTACAGTTACGATTTTAAACCATCTTCTAGACAAACCACATGCTCTTAAAATAACAATTAAAAATATTTAGTATTAAACACAGTGGGAATCCTTGTTTCTAAACTTTTTTTTGCAAAGCCTACTGTTATGGTATGGCGAAGAATTGGACACGACTGAGCGACTTCACTTTCCTGCATTGGAGAAGGAAATGGCAACCCACTCCAGTGTTCTTGCCTGGAGAATCCCAGGGATGGTGGAACCTGGTGGGCTGCCGTCTATGGGGTCACACAGAGTCAGACACGACTGAAGTGACTTAGCAGCAGCAACTGTTATTTGAAGACACTTTTACAAAGTTAAAACTTGTGATCAGGTAGATATAGAAGCTGAGACTTCACTTGTGAACTGAGATCAACTGTTTCAAAGAATTCTTTTTTTTTCATGAAAAAGGTTTTTCTGGTTTTTTTCCTGGTATTTGGTTCTGAGCATTTACATTCTATAATACCATGTGAGCTAGAATGGCTCTTACCTGGGTTCCTTGGAATCCGCTTTCTGCGGTCTCGGAATGCCGCCCCTGATTGCAGGGCTTCCAGAAGATTATCCATCACGCCCGTCTCATCACCCTCTGGAGGAAGGGAAAAATCAGAATTAATCTTGGAGCAATTAAAGTTAAGCTACAGGAAAATAAAGGGAAAAACTCCTGTCAGATTTACATAATGCCCCTAAATTAAAGACATATATCTGTTTCAACATAATGCATCCTGTCAGTTTCTGGCACCACAGACTACTTTGCTTATTACGCACCATTAAGCAAAATTCGTGCCAACCTCACTGTTCTTTCAATTTAAAGACTTTGTCTTTTGTATTACTGATGACATGTTCAGTATGTAAATAAACAGCAGCTGATCAACTACTGTTGCATTCCTGTTAAGATTCTTATAAGATATTCCTAAGTAAGAAACCACTGACCCGGCTTAATGCAATCAATGTGCAGGGTGTGATTTGATGAAGCAGAGTTACACAAGGTTAAATACTGATTGTATTAATACCTTCAGCATTCAACCATCATCTGCAATTATCTTAAAAGACACTATTTGCAAAACACATTTGCATTCAGCTCCTACCTAATCCATATCCTTTACCCATTTTGAAATACTGACATTGTAGAAGGCAAAGGTGACTACATCATCTGAAAGGCCACATTTTACACTTGAGAGACATTAGCCAGAGTCTCATCACCCCTTTTAGAATGCTGTTGTGCTTCTAAGCTTTTCCTATGAGTGGAATACTCAAAAGATGTTCATGGAAGTTCTCAACGGAAACATATATAAAATGTTTCACCCTACTCTTATCTTTGACAATTCTGGCCATCAAAAACACTTTTAAGATTTGTTAGAGCAAGTGCCCATTGCCAGAAACTCTAAGACACTGTGGATAATCCACAGTGAGCTGAGGAGCCTTTTCTCAACAAACCTCACTGATGAAAAGGACCCTCACCAGGTAGTTAATTTGAGTGGTAGCTAACGTGTGGGTCTAGGGTAGAAGAGATTTGCAAGCAGGAGGGTTAAGAGAAAAGAGTGGGACTGAGGGAGAAGAAATTGTTTCTGATGTTATTCCTAAATTAAATTTAAATCCTACTTTGCTTAAAGGATTGACTGTGGGGTGTCAGATCATAGGGAAAAAAATATTGTCTTATGGGGCAAGAACAAGCTACAATCTTTTTTTATTATGTTCTTCATTTGACTTGAGATTTCCTCAATGTTACAATCATTGTTTTATTTTTAAAATCAATCTCTAGGACAGGACATTGAGTGAAAAAATAGAAGGAAACACAGAGGTTTTCAGGTATAATATTTGATGAAAACAGGAAAAATAAAGGGAAAGTAGAACTCCAGTGACTAAACAAGGAAAGAGGATGTTCACTTTTAGGAATATTAAGGCTGCATACACATCTGAACCATCACCTGCTCTTTACAATAGAAAGAAAAGAGGAAATGAAGTCTGACATGCCTGGAATGTATCGGGGAGAATTAAATTTTATGTGGTAGGCACTTGACATTGATTATACCCTTTTTTGGCTGCACCACGCAGCTTGTGGGATCTTAGTTCCTTGACCAGGGATCGAACCTGGACCTACAGCAATGATAGCACTTAAACCACTAGACAGCCAGGGAAGTCCCACTTTGGTGCTATGATCCTCCCAACAAAATATTGAAGCAAATAATATCTTTGTTTTTCAGCTAGGTATACTAAAACTTGGAGAGTTTAAGCATCTTGCTCCAGATTACACAGCTGGCATGTGGAGGGGCCCTGGTATGAACCCAGATCAATTGTTGCATGATAGCTAGAAGAAGATGAAATGGACTAGGCATGTGATGGCCACATGATGAAACATCATAACGCTGTTGTTAAAAAGAGCCAAGAGGCCCCAAATGGAGTCACCTGTAAAAAGGCTCACATCACCAAATGGAGACTTAATCTCATTGCAGTTTCAGCCTCTCCTAGGAATATAATCTTAATCACGCAGTCTGAAATTTCCTGGTCAACACTAGAAAGGAAGTTGACCTGATAGACCTCCCATTGTCCAACAAAGGAAGGTGACCTTGTCTGAACAATCTACTCTTTGCTAGAATAACTTCCTTGTCTTGCTTCCTTCTGCCTATAAAAGTCTTCCCTTTTGTACAGCTCTTTAGAGCTCTCTTCTATTTACCAGATGAGATGTCACCCAATTTATGATTCATTTAATAAAACCAATTAGGACTTTAAAATTTATTCAGTTGAGTTTTGTTTTTTAATGCTATGACATGGGTTTGAGCATTATCCTATAAGCCAGCACTAACAAATATATAATACAAACCACAAACGTGAGCCACATAAATAATTTTAAGTTGTCTGTAGCCATATTTAAAAAGATAAAAGGAAACTGGTGAAATGAATCTTAATATATTAATATTTATCTCAATATATACAAAAATTATATATATTTTACATTCCTTTTATCAGGCCAAGTCTCATAAATCTAACACAATTTAATTTCAGCATCTTTCATTTCAGATTAGCTACATTTCAAGTGCTCAATAGCTATATGTGGCTCGTGGTTACTATATTGGACAGCGCAGCCATAAGCAATATAGGAAGTGACTTGATACTATTTATACTTTAGAAAGACTTGTCAGACAGCACTGTGGAGGATAACTCTGGGGACAGCATGACAGAAGGTAGGGAGATGTTTAGGAGTGTAATGGTAATTCTCTCAGTAAGAGATAAAGGATTGAATTCAAGGGTTAACAGAGTGACTAGAGAGGAGGGATATTTTAAAGGTATTAATACAGTCAATAGGACCTAGCTGGAAGGGTGATATCAAGGGGGAGAAAAAGAGTCTAGAAGACAAAGGATAAACAGGTTTGAAAAAAAATTGCTTTTTGAGGAATATCTAAGTAGAGAAATCCAGTAAGAAGTTGGAAATATGAATCTGGAGCTCAGGAGTGAAGTCTAGACTGGAGCTAAAAATGAGAGTGTCATTGGAAGATGGGTGAGATGACTCTGAGATAATTATGAGAAAAAGGGGCACAGAATATATTTTCTGAGGATTTCAATTTTTAAAAGGCAGTCAGGGGAAAAGAAGACATGGAAGGAGTTTTTAGATACAGAAGTACAACCAGAAGAGAACCAAAGTACAACTAAATTTCTGTATCCTTATAAAAACAGTCATGATGAAGGCTATATAAAAAGATGAATACATGTATATGAGTAAAGAGAACAGAATATCATACAGTATGTATTTATCATTTAACATAAATGATGGGCAAACATGAAAAAAGTCTATAACATGATGATATTATAGATAGCATGTTATTAAAATTCTTTACTACTACTATATTGTTTATGGACTAAAAAGATGGAAAGAACAAATATGACATAAAGTATAGAGAAATTACAAATAAATCCCTGTGCTTAATTTACTGGTTGCTATCTGATATCATTTAACAGAATGTTATGTAAGATCACCATTTCTCAACTTTTTTTCCCCCATTTTTGTTCCCTCCTCCCCTAAAGGAGCCTTGTTAGATAACTTTTTCCTAATCCCCCCATATTAAAATTTAGTATCACAGATATAACTATATATCTGTTTATGTACTGTGGCCCTTTGGAAAGTCATAGACCATTGTAATATCTAAGATTTTTCTCCTCCCACCTCTCCAATAACCAATATTGATTCCCTTGAGGGTGATATAGCTCCTGCTGAGAAGGCATATGCTAGATTATTCTGTTAAGGAAAAGAAAGAAGAAAAAGAAGCCAGGTCTTGGTGAACCTCAGTAAGGAAAGAAATATAAGTTTCAAACCACTAGTTCACCATTAGTTTTTTGTTTGCTTCATAACTGTCAAAGGAACTGAGAGATTTTCATGAAATGTTCAAGCCTAAGGAGTAAAGGTTTTATAAATATATTATAGACTTGTCTTCCTCAAACAAAATGAAAGTCAACATGATCATTTGAAAGTTACCCTTCATTTTAAATAAATTTCAGCAAAATTTGGTCCATGATCAAATTGTGTGAGGTTGACAGTTCACTTAGATTTTCCAAGTTTACAGAACTATTCACTCTTACTTACATGTGATCAGCAGTGAGTAGCTGTTTTGACTTTTTAATTTTTTGGTTTATGAGATCAAACTCAGGGGGAAAAAACCTTTTAAGTGTTTTATTTATCATTGAAAAGAAAAATAGCCTTATTGAATTACATAGAAAAATGTGTTTTCTTACAAATTACAATATCTATTTTACTGAGTGAAAGAATATCAAGGAGAAATTTGGTAATGCCTTTTAGCCACTAAAATGGTAATATACGGGCATGTCTGAGAAATAACAATTCAGAGGTGACTTTCTAATCTTTCATCCTGAAATTAGATCACAGACAGTGTTAAGAAGCCAGGAGAGCTGCATGTAATAGAGTGGGCTCTGTGTGAGCCCATTATCTTTGGGTAAAACAAAAGGCATGGGTTGTATCTTCTATATCATGCTTCTAATAGTGTTGGCCATTCTGTAGATGCTGAATGCCCACTGATTTCAATTTTCAGCATCATTACTTATCTGTGTGTGTTGACTCAACTTCCCCAGAAGAGTCTGAAGATACCACAGATTAAAATCAACACTAGGTCAAGTAATGAACTCTACTATACCTTTATGTAAGGCTGTCTTCCAACGGCTAGCACAAACTTATTCAGAGGAAATGCCCTATGAATTTCTCACATTCGTGCACATTTTGTTGGCACAGGCATTGATGGCTATTGTTCTGGACTATCATTTCAAGGATGTTTTTACAGTCAACAGCCTTGAAGATACAATGTCTTCCTCCAGAGCAGAGAGTAGGCTTACTTTGAAGACAGATTAGATCTCCCTCTAGGGCAGATGTCAGACAAGTTTGCTTTCAACCCACTATACAAGAAATGGGTTCTCTTAAGTATGGGTTCCTCAGATGGGACACAAACCCACTATGTGCCCAGCACCCACCTGGGCCCACCTTGGCATCACTCTGTGGGAGCTGGAGGACAAGGGAAAGCAATTTGAACATGAAGCCCACACTGCTCTCTGTGCTGTGAACAACAGACTTCTTTGTCTCTGACCCAGGAATCTTGTGTCTTCTGCCAGCTGCCAGCTCCCCTGAAACTTTGGCAGCTGACTTGTTAGCATGCAAGTAGAGTAAAATCTCTGACCCTTTACAATTTTTGAAAATACTTTTGTGCTCTCCTTCTTTTTATCAAACATTATTAATTAGACTACCTGTCCCTCATTTCTCTAGGAACCAAAATACCTAGTGCCTTGGACTTTTCTATTAACTAAGACCCAAGTCTAGTTCATTATTCTTCAAAAATGACTAAAGTGAAGTCACTATTATAAAAATCACTTCCTAAGATCCTAACAATTTGGAAAGAAAATGGCTTCTATATTCACCACTATTGCCTCCTTGAATTTTCTCAATTATATAATTAAGGCTTTCTGGAAAAGCTGAGCAGATTGAAGTTGAAGAAGTTGCCATCAACCAACAAAAATGAGCTGAAAGTCAGTAAGGTGACCCAAAAGAAGCAAAAGGCTTATTAATGAGGGTAGGACCCTACTGTGAAATAATACTTAGGTAGATTAAATAGTTTAAAAAAATAAAACTATGTTCTCTGTGGGCTCAAAGAGTTGGGGAAGAGTGATGGGCAAATAAGGGCTTAGGTTAGGCCTCTGAAAAAAACTATGCTTGAAAGGTTGAAAATGATCACTTTAAAGAGACTAAAATCCAGATTTTTAAAAACTTTTAAATTTATTTAACTGTAAGTTTGCTTTTTATGTCTGTGTGTCTATTTCTGTTTTGTAGATAAGTTCATTTGTATCATTTTTGTAGAATCCACATATAAGTGATATCATTTATCTTTCTCTGTCTGGCTTACTTCACTTAGTATGATAATCTCTAGGTCTATCCATGTTGCTGCAAGTGGCATTATTTCATTATTTTTTATGACTGAGTAATATTCCATCACACACACACACACACACACACACACACACACACACACACACACACACACACACCCCTCACATCTTCTTTACCCATTCATCCATCAACGGGCATTTAGATTGCTTCCACGTCTTGGCTAATGTAAACACTGCTGCTACGAACAGTGGGGTATATGTGTCTTTTTGTGTTACACTTTTCTCAGGGTATATGCCCAGTAGTGGGATTGCTGGCTTATATGGTAGTTCTATGTCTGTTTTTTGAAGAAACCTCCATATGGTTCTCCAATTTACATTCTCACCAACAGTGTAAGAGGGTTCCCTTTTCTCCATTCCCTCTCCAGCATTTATTATTTGGAGGCACTTTAATGATGGCCATTCTGACCAGTGTGAAGTGGTACCTCATTGCAGTTTTGTAAAATCTAGATATATTAACTCCTCATGTACACACACATGGTTACTTGCTTCCTCTCTCTGGATGTATGTGTATCTGTATATAAAGTTACATATGTTGTGATGCACAGATTTTGCATACAGTCTGATGAATTCTGACAAGTGTTTATACCCATTGTAACCACCAGAGTTAAGATACTGAATGTTTCCATCACCCCCAGAAAGTTCCCTCTTGCCTCCACCATTCAGAGGCAACCTTTGTTAGTTTTGCCTTCATATCATGTAATGTTAAAAGGATAAAATGTGTTGAGGTGCTTTTGAATCAATGTAGGTATGTGAAAGCAAAAATACATGGAGTACATAATAAACCATGAGGAGAGCAACATCAGAGCAATGTTCTAAAGGGCCTTGTGTATCAATGTAAGAAGTCTGAATGTGATGAGAGGGCTTCTAAAGAGCAACTGGTAGATCTTCAGGAAGGTGATGACATGATAAAGGTGACATTTAAGACTGGTCTCACAGTATTATGCAAAATAGGCCAGAGTGGGTGAGAAATTCTACAAAGAATACAATTGAATTTGCAGTGACAAGTATTATTCTGCATATAACTCTGAGCAAAGCAGGATGCTCAATTTTGGTATTACTGGTAAAAAACTGAATAGAACAGCAAAACTGGTTTTGTGAGCAAGGTCATAAGCAGTGGCAAATGGAGACTGACAGCATAAGAAGGCAGTGATAAGTGGAGAGCAAGGAAAGTCAGTGTTAGATTCAATCTTTTTCAAACCATCTATTATAGGCCAGATTAAGACCCTGCTGTAAGATGTATGGATTTGTAGATGACACAAAATTAGAAGACTGCTCACTTATCAAAAAAGAGGGAAACAAAATTCCTTCTCTGGGATCTGAAAAAAATGAAGAGCTGAGGCTGAAAAATAGCTCTTACAATTCAATAAAATAAGAAGTAAGACATGACAAAAACCTGAACAACTTGTGTGGCAGTCCACAAGCATCTAGAAAGCCTCTGTCTGATGGGAGGTTTTTGTTAGTTTGCAGTTTAATTGGAAGTGAGTGAAGAATGGAGATAATGTTGACTTGGAAAACTAACAGATGGTAACTAAGATAATAGTCTCTAAAGTTATTTAGGGCCATGAAAACTGTTTAAGAAAATCAAGATATTATTCCATAGAGATTAAAAGAGGGCATAAATAGAATGTATAAAGTTCTGAGGGAAATAATGATGGCAGATGTTCTGTACAAAAGAAGAAAACTTTCAAGAGGGAAAAGAGGACATAGGAGCTTAGAAGAAATTACTAGAAACCACAGGATGAGCTAGGGGCAGAGTAGTAATTACATTATGCAGCAGTTGAAGATTTGTAAAACAAAACAGAAAAACATCCTCCCAGGTTGAGGCTTTGCACAGTGGTATATACCAAAAAGCAAAATTAATCTCAGAGCAATTAAAGTTAAAACTATAGGGGGAAATGTTGGTTAGAGATTTCATTCATTCTGTTATTTCATCTTTGCTCAAAAAGGTAATGAATAGTTTCTTATAGTGAAGGAGATCATCAGATTCAGATAAATTTCATAGTGAATACTGCTCTTCTTTACCAATTTTAATTGAAGGTTGCAGGTACATTATGCCATGGAATAAACATTATTTTAGGGGGTCACAAGATAAATGGATATTCCATTCCAAAGTGATGAGCAGTAAAGGATAAAGGGATTTCTCCCCAAATATCTACATGGTAGGTGCTACCTTAAAGTTTATCACACTAACTAAATTGGTGAGTTCAATTTCCCTAATATATTTGCAATTTAAAAAGTTGCCAGTGGACACACTTGAATGGATTTCTACTGGTAGTTTCAGTGAAGGATCTTTTGTGGCCAGAGGCACCTTTTGGGCAGTCTGCCTGAGGTAAGACAGCTTGATAGTAAGTAGTAGTTAAAAAGTAATGTTTATGCGTCTTCATTTTTTGTCCCAGTTACCTATATGCTAGAAGACTGGGAGAAAAAAATTACACATTCTATAAATAAGCAAATACCCAATAAACCTTAATGTTAACACTTACCAGAAAACCACTGCTGATGCCTCTGGTAAAATATCTCACATTTGATATTTTAAATAATTAATATTTCAAAGAGACCTTTGAAATACTCTGTGTGTCTTATCAGAATCAATCATTTACTAAGGGTATGGAACATTTGTGAAACGAGAACTAAGCAAAAACAAACTTGGAAAAAGAATAAATTTAACTCCATTCAAAACTACCCAGCAAAGTAAATCTCAGTGACTTTCTAAAAAGATAATAACAAAGATGTTTTTGGATATAGGCATAGTAATAATATCTGCCATTTATTGAGGGTTTATAATATGTCAGGCCCTGTTCTAGGGGATGTACACTAGATCTCTATAACAACCTATTTTTTTCAGGTAATAAAACTGAGGCATATTTAGGTAAGTAAGTCGCTCAAGGTGGCAAAGTTGGGAGGTGACAGAACCAGCCTCAGACCCTTGGAAGCATGTCTCTAGAGTAGGAGTTGGCAAATTATAGCCTCAGTGATCAAACCAGCCTACCACTTGTGTTTGTACAATCCACATCATAAGAATGGTTCTCACACATTAAATGTTTGTTTAATTGAAAAATAATAATCTTTCATGCTACATGAAAATTCCCCCAAATTAAAATTTCAATCCATAACTTTTATTGGAACAGAGTCATGCCATTTCATGATTTCATTTAAGCAGTCTATGGCTGCTTTCAAGCTGTAACAGCAAACATGAGTAGCTGTGATAGAGATTTTTTTTGGTCTTCGAGGTCTAAAATATTTATTATCTGGCCCTTTACACAATAAGTTTGCTGACCACTGCTCTAAAGCACACACTGTCAACATTAGTGTCATGCTACATCCAGACACCTATGGAACTCACAATCTCTGAGTTGCTGAAGGAGATTGGCAACCTCCATGTCAGTGAAATAGGGCTCACTTATGGATGGAAGACGGGAAAGAATACCAAAGTCAATGTCTCTTAGAACTTCAAAGCCAAGAATGACACAGAATCATTCATGAAGCAACAATTATACATACACTTCTATGTGGATTTACATTTAAGAGACCTTGAAAGAGAAGAGAGTTGTTTTGTTTTTTTTCCCAAAGGCAACAAAACACCTGCTTTCCAAGCTTTTTGTTTGTTTTATTTTTAAAAATTAATTTATTTTAATTGGAGGCTAATTACTTTACATTATTGTGGTGTTTTCTGCCACACATTGACATGAATCAGCCACGGGTATACCTGTGTCTCCCCATCCTGAACCCCCCTTCTCCCTCCCTCCCTACCCCATCCCTCTGGGTTGTCCCACAGCACTGGCTTTGAGTGCCCTGCTTCATGCATTGAACTTGCACTTGATTTTCTATCCGAGAACCAGCCTCTGACTGATATGGAGTAAATTCAGCTCTGTTATACAAGACATAGCTCCTCACCTACTGGACTGTCATATCAGAACACAATACCATACAATGAATCTAACCATCTTCATAAGAAATACAAACACAACCCTAGTGGTGGAGAGAAGAAAAGGGATAGTTTGAGCTTCCAGAGCACCATCATGAGGTACTTTTATCTTCCTTGGTTCCTAGCACAAGCACCAGGTCAGGGAAGGATGGAAGTAATTTTTCAAGAATGAGCCTCATGTCAGGTAGTTTTAACAAAAGTCACACATCACAGCAACAACGGCAACCCACCACCATGTATAAAAATGTACATGAGGGAACTGGTACTCTATGTTGCTGATGGTTGGAATATAGGAAACAAGTTGACAATTCACCCATTGTTAGACTGACTTTTGAATTATTCTTTCTCTGCTTGCCAGATTTTAGAGTAGGTCAACTCTCCTGCCAGAAAGGTAATGACAACTCCACCTCACTGTTGCACAGGCACTTAAAAGTTGATTAATCTACTTAACTGTTGGTTATATATTTTTAAAGTACAAGGCGTCTTGTGTGTGTGTCATTTTTTTGAATGCAGAGTAAAGATTGCTGTAAACTGATTTGTTCTTATTACAACTACCACTTTCAAATTGAGGAGCGTATATCTTGTTTTAACATGATTATATTATATACCTTTGTTTTTTTCAAAAAGTAAAAAGCAATTTGAAAAAAAGCCATGTATAATCAACTAGTTTATTGAAGTCTTAACTCGGTAAAGACATAAATATAAAATTGCTTTTTGTTTTCTTCACCATTGTTCCTAGACATTCATCAAGTTTCCCTTTCATGCCCCTTAATGATATCTTAGGAAGGTTCTGTAATTTTCTGGTTGTAATTGAAATACTGATCTTACGTTTGTTTCAAGGCATTTCCTTCCCCCATTGTTGGTTAGCCTTTTGAAGGTGAGAATGGGTGGCATAATCTGCTTGCCCTCTCACTCCCCCAGCCTCTCTCATGGAAGAATTTGACCCCCAGTGGGCTGGGGCAGGGAGGAAGGAAAAGAGCAAACGTTATAATTCTCTTAAAAAAATTTTTTTTATGTGAACCATTTTTATAAAGACTTTATTGAATTTGCCAAAATATTGTTACTGCTTTATGTTTTTGTTTTTTCTGGCCATGAAGCATGTGGGATTTTAGCCCCCAGACCAGGGATTGAACCCACACCCCCGACATTGGAAGGCAAAGTTTTAGCCACTGGAACACCAGGGAAGTCCCTGTTATAATTCTCTTGATGAATGTGCTAGACGGGTTACAAGAGACAAAGGCAAGCAAGTATGCAGAAGTAGTAGGAATAAGAAACAGGCAGCTACATAGTCAGCTACATAGTCAGGTGAGATTCCCAAAGCAGTAAAATACTGCATGATCCAACAGTGCCAATTCTGGTCATATATCAGGAGAAAATCATAATTCAAAAAGATACATGCACCCCCACATTCACAGAAGCACTGTTCACAACAGCCAAGACATGGAAACAGTGCAAATGCTCATCAAATATGAATGGATAAAGGAGATGTGGTACATGTCTACAATGGAATACTACTCAGCAATAAAAGAAACAAAATAATGCCATTTGCAGCAACATGGATGGACCTAGAAAATATCATACTAAGTGAAGTAAGCCAGAAAGAGAAAAACAAAAACATTGGATGATATCACTTATATGTGAAATCTAAAATATGACACAAATGAACTCTACTACAAAACTGAGACAGACATAGAGAACAGACTTGTAATTGCCAAGAGGGAGAGGGATGGTGGAGGGATGGATTGGTAGTTTGGGATTAGCAGATGCAAACTATTACATATATAATGGATAAACAACAAGATCCTATGGTATAGCACAGGAAAATATATTTAATATCTTGTGATGAACTATAATGGAAAAATATGAATATATATATGCACACACATATAAATGAGTCACTTGGCTGTCACAAGGGGCTTCCCTGTGACTCAGCTGATAAAGAATCCGCCTGCAATGTGGAGACCTGGGTTTGATCATTGGGTTGGGAAGATTCCCTGGGGAAGGGAAAGGCTACCCACTCCAGTATTCCGGCCTGGAGAATTCTATGGACTGTATAGCCATGGGGTCACAAAGAGTTGGACATGACTGAGTGACTTTCACTTTTCACTTGCTGTACAGCAGAAATTAACACAACATTGTAAGCCAACTATAAGTTAAAAAAAAGATACATGGATACATGTATATATGTATGGCTGGGTTGCTTTGCTGTGCACATGAAGCTATCACAACATTGTTAATTGGCTATACTCAAATATAAAATAAAAAGTTTAAGTAATAAAAAAAAAGACACAACCTTGACTGTAATCCTCCAGCTATAACAGCAGCCCTAGTCATCCATTAATGTCATTACTTCAGTACTTTGATGCTCATTCTCACTTACCATGTGAGCCTATTTGTTTTTATTTCCTCTTCTACCATTTTCAAATTATTTCTCCATTTTTGGGTCTTTGAGTCCAAACTCCCCAAGAAAAAGAAGCAAATTTGATTGAACCAGGATAGACCAGCCTTTGGGGAAGAGTGTTCATGACAGGCTATTTCTTATGAAATAGACAAGGCTACAGATAACTATCCTTGGATCAAGAATCAATCTCTGGCCCATTTTGAAAGTAGGGGATGACTGCATGACACAAAGCATGGTCAGCATTAAGAAGCTGCTGATTACCACTTGCCTCAGAAAAGGAGCTAAAGGTATGGACTTCTGATATGCATTATCATAACTCAATAGTGTAATTTACATGGGATGTTTCAAAATGGGAAAGGGAAGGATTTTCCTTTAAGTCTTGATCTAAATCCCTTAATTCCTTAAGAGGAATTCAAAACTCTGCTCCAGAAGAGAACCAATATGACTCTGAGCATGGCTGTATTCTTTCTCAATCAACTAGAATGGATTTATACTTCTAGCAATCTCACTCCTGTCTCCTGATGGAATTGAAACAAGTTGCTGAAAAATAATTACTTCGAAAGCAGAACTGTCACAGAATAGTTTGTGGTCTTTCATGGACTTCGGGAAGTGATCTCAGTTTCAAAGCTTCTAGTTCTCTTCTGTGATGGAGACAACTTAATTTACAACCTCACTATTTACTTGCATTCCCATTTCAAGGACAAACCATCAGCAACTCCCAAACAATATTATTTATAAAATTTCCTATCATCTCAGACTTCATGTGTTTCAGATGGATGGAATTACCCAAAGATTTCCCCATCTAATCACAGCTCTAATGACTACTTACCTCAATTTTTTCTCTCTCTCTTTTTTAAATTATTCCCCAGGCTTAGAACCTTTGAATGATCTTTAGTATTTTTTTCTTCACCTCCAAAGTCAAACAGTGACTAACCTATAGTACATTGTCACTGGCAATACACAGTCTCCTCCTCAAGTCTAACACATATCCCTTAACCTGGATAATCTACATGAATCAACTTGCTGAATTTTGTTTCTAGTCTCTCCTACAACTAAACTATAACTTTAATCACATTATCCTCTTTTCTAAGATTCAAGGCTCATCTGTTCCAATCCAAACTCCAATGGTCTCACTAATTATTTCCAGATTTCTCTCTGGCTCCTCCAATCACACCAGCTAAGCTGCCTCTCCTCATCATTTTCTACAAATCCTAAGGTCTTCCCTCATGTTCCTAAATTAAGAAATAAAAGATTAATTTCAATTCTAAAGAAAAAAGCAAATAACAACAAAAGACCGATACTTTATACTTTCGAGTTTAAATGGATATAACTTTTAGAAAGATTATTAAATGAATATATTTTCGGTCACCAGATCTATTCAAGGGGTCAAAGTCCTAGAGGGAGTGCTTTGGAAACATAAAGGGCCTAAATTCAGGTAATTTAGGCAATTTATACAAAATACACATTAATAATATTCTGCTCTATTAAATGATTAAAATTTAGATAGACCTTAATTACATGCTTTACTAAATAAAAGGAAGTTGGTCTCCAATAGAAAAAAATTTTAATTTCAAAATAAATAAATAAATAACTCCCTAAGGCAGATACTCATAGTAAATTTAACATACTGCTACTACCATGTAATTGAATTCAACTATTAAATTAAAAAAGAAGACATATGCAAAATAATAAGGCAATTGTATATTAGGTGGTATTGCCTTTTGGTGTTTCAGTCAAGGGAACAGTGATTAACCTCTTCATTACTTTATAATGTTCATCAGGGAAAAAATAGCTCTTCAAAGTTCAAATTTTCTATAATTGAAACCCACAGAGCTCCTAAGAACATGGGGCAATAAAGCATACGGTACTTCATTAGAGGAAGTCTATAATTACAGATTACTGAGTAAATAATATGGATGCCATTGAATTACATGGGAGTCAATCAGTTAGTAGAAAATGGCATAAAATTACAAAATTAGACACCAATACCTCAGAGATATAATTATATCAATTTCTGAACACTATGTAGTTCTTTTAAAATAAAGTCATAGATGATAATTATGCTTAAGTAACCCACTGAAAGCTGGCAAAACCAGAGAAAATACTGGCATTTAAAGACTGTCATTCCTTGGAGTTTAACTTCATGAGTGCTTTATTTTGATGTGTCTACTTGACCTCTGTATTTCTTTGATTTGCACTTTTACATTAAAAAAAAAACAACTTCCATGACTTATATCATATACTATTTTAGGAAGTAACTGTATTACTATCTAGCTACTGTTGTGTAACTACTATTTGTGAATACTGTTATATTTTTATTAAAATGGATAGAGCTGGGTTCAGAGACAGACTTGCAAATGTGCACCTAATTTCTTACTTGGGATTAAGTAGAAAAGATTTACAACTTCAAATTTGTTTCAACCATGTCTCTTCTTAGGATAGCAGGCTCCAAAGAGGAAAGAAGAGAGGACTTAGACACAGTATGCTTCACTCATAGCCCCAGCACATTTCTTACTTAGCTTTTAATTCATTCTTTCAAGCTATCAACATGTGACCACTAGGCACTTACTCAGTGGACAGCACTCTACAAAACAGGGAATTATAATGCATTCTTCTAAGAAACATTGCCACAAATAGATCAATTATGTATTTCTTCCACTACGTAGTCTTATTTGGAAATTGACAGAATTTTTGGTTAATAAGGAGCCTTGCTTATTAAACTGAATACCAATGAAACACTTTAAAAATAGCTACTTGTTTAATATATATCTGAAGAACAGAAGGAAAAATACTGCAGATTTTTGGCTCTTAGAAAGATAATTTAATACAACACTCAAATTTTTACATTATAATTTGGGCATGGCTCAAGTGTTTGCATAAGCCAAGATTCTACCATTTAGAAAAGCAAGTTATTTTTGTATAATCCGTGTACTGATCAATTACCTCAGATAAATACGTTATGAAGGGAGAAACTGCTGATTTTAATGAAGGATATTAAAAAGATTGTTTATTTTCCGTGTCCACTAAACAGTAATAATTTTTAATATTGTTAATCATTTTCCTTCTTTTGGATAAGCTAAAAAATAATAATAAATTAATACCAAATATGTGTTACTCTTAAAAATGGGGCTAACAAAGTGGTATCTTCCAAAAGGGTAGAGAGTGAGAAAGTCACTAAATACTCCTTGGCAAAGATTTAGCACCAGGTAGTATTCTGTTCTTTTCATGATTTGCTCACCTAAACTCATCAGTGAAATCTTTGCATACTATCTGATTTCATTCGACAGTTTATTTCCTATTTATAGCCTATATCAAGAGGGGGGAATTGTAGTCCACAAAGAAATGATAAGCACAATTTTTCACTCAGCACTTCCATGGCAGCTGGTGATTTTTAGTATAAGGGAAATTTATCCTCACCCTTTAGAAGGAATCCACAACTTATGGTCTTACAATGTATAGAATCCTGGGTGTTAGAGAACACTTGGATTTTCTACTTCAGGAAAAAGGAAGGAAAAAAAGTTTCCATGATTTCTTTAAAGCAATTACCTGCCTTGTGAGGCTTTAAAAATGCCATTATATTTGTTTTACTAACTAAGCGTTCACATTAGCACTGTCTTAAACAAAGAAGTATACTCAGGAGAATCTATTCAGTGCTGAAATCTTATTTCTCTCCAGACTAGAGGAAGCTGTTTTAAGGTTCATCCTAAATTGAGGAGTAAAGTGAGGAAAAGGTCACTTCCACCTCAGAGTCAAATCAAGAGAAAACAACATGTGCTGGATGGACTAATCATGCTCATGTAAGAGGTGATTTGGAAATAGGTGGCTAAGGAAACCTTGTCAACATCCAGTTCCATTCAGGAAAGGACAATGTCTCTTCATCTCATTAGAATGACCAGGGCATATTCATTTAGAGCAATAATAAAGAAGACGACAAATTAACCAACCACACTGCATTTTCTCTGAAGAAATACTCTGCAAACAGAAAGACTGTATCCACTGAGACCAGAGTACTGATTAGGTAACTTCATTAAGGCCTATTTCCCAGGGGGACCTGGTTTTCCTATTTGAAATCTCTGTTTTGATGCCAAAAAATCTGCTTGAAATTTCTCTTACATGTCAAACTTAACCAGTAAATGATCACAAAGACAGAGTTTGAGTTTCATATACAACAGAAAGTAGTTAAGGAATAGGAGAATATTACCTTTCTGTTTGGGGAATGACATGTTTTTTACTAGATTGAAGCCTGTGAAGTTGCCATGTTTATAGTCCCAAAAGTAGTCAAAGAACAACAGTTTCATATGATTCAAACTAACATTTAGGGATATAATAAAGTCATCTGAACAACCAGCTCTCTGAAAAAATATTTCAAAACAAAGAGGCAAGACTGTATTACAATGCTATGACAATGATGATATGCATCTTAAAATATTTTCTAAAATGCAGAACTTGAAAAGCACAGTCTTTCTAATAGTCCCTATTTTCCATAACTCCAACCTCCACATTCTAACTCTATGTTTTGAGTCATCAATACAAATTCAAGACAAGCCTGTTCTCCACACGTAGTTGGCATGTCCTTTGGGCTATTATTGTTCATGATGGCGAGGTCAATTATTTGTGTTTCTTTCCCTACAGCTTAGGAATGGTTTTGCAAGATCTCCCAGAACTCTGTCCCTTACCCCTACTCCAGCATAGGGATGCAAGGCAGTCTATCTCGTCATTTTAATGAAACATCTTTGAGGTATGATTTCACTGGGGAGAGAATTAGAAATAAAAGTTTAAGCAGGGCTGTGAAAGTAAGTTATACAGTACTGAGCAAAACATAATCTCGTGAACTCATTTTTCCCCTCAGCAAGCATTAATGAATGTCAGGCCTTTATAGATTAGTTAATATACTTAGAGATAGATAAAGCGTGTTTATTTTGCCAAAACCTTGATACAGCCAGTACCTCACTGAGAACTGAACAAATAAATCCACTTGTTATAGTAATTTTTCAGAGAAAAATTCAGCAAAATTTGCAAAAAGGTCAAATTTATTTTTTATATTGTTATCACATGAAATGACAACTACTTCAATAGTATGTAGAATAGCAATATATCTGCTACATTTGTGCTTATTAATTGTAATTTTATTTTTGTGAATTAGAATTTACCAGATAGAAAAACCAACCAACCAACCCAGTTCAACCAAATACCTAATTACATTTTTCATGCTTTTTGTCATTTTAGTGAGTTCCTTGTAAGAGAACGCCGGTATGACTTTTATTAATGTCATAGAATGCATCTTTTCCTTTTGATAAAAGAAGAAAGGACCTTTCACATTTAAAATTCAATTTTTTCTCCTAACATTTCCAATATAACACAAACATATGGTAAATAAAATTATTCTAATAAATATTAGAGCCAGTGGACCAGTGAGGGAAACTCTGAGCATGCTGTGAATATGCTGAATACTAAAGAGCATCTGAAATATAAAAATCACTGAACTTTTAAGAAAAACTAATAATTCGATATTTTCTTCATGAAAAAAAGAGGGAAACCTACACAACAATAATGATTAACCAGGATATGTCTACATTTCAGAAAGTGAAAGTGAAAGCCACTCAGTCACCGCCAACTCTGCAACCCCATGAACTGCAGTTCATGGAATTCTCCAGGCCAGAATACTGGAGTGGGTAGACTTTGCCTTCTCCAGGGGATCTTCCCAACCCTGGGATAGAACCCAGGTCTCCCACATTGCAGGCAGATTCTTTACCAGCTGAGCCACAAGGGAAGAGCTGACAAATGGACAAATGTAATGACAAAGATTTTAAAAGTTTTATATGGCAGAATATACTGGTTAGAAGAATCTACTTTCTATTTTTCTCCACAAAAATATAATTAAAGTTAGGTTTCAAAATAAGGCACTTTACCCAAAGTAAAGGAATAATATAAAATAATTTCAGTAAAAAAGAATAATGATTGCATTCAAGAACAATGGAACTTGTGAAGACTGTAAGTACATTCCCTGGGAAATCTCACACTATATAAGGACTATTGGTGCTACTTCCTTCTTCTGGGACATTTAGAAACATGCTGTCTAACCATCTGTCTTACAGAGCTACATATGGGTATACCTTGAGACAGGGAACTGGTCTAGATAATCTAGAGAGCAGTTTCATGTTTTACGAAAACCAAATCACAGAAAACAAAGGATGCATATTTCTCTAAGTGAACTCAGCATCAAGTGCAAACAGACCTAGGGACAATGCTACAGAATGAAATCCTATAAGTCTTATTGCATTGCTTATATAGAATGTAGTACAAAGTATATGTAGATGTGATACCTTAAACCACTGGGGATTAAAAAAAAGAAATAGGAATCTCTTCAGAAAAATACATGAGATGAGAAATTTGAAGCTGTTTGCTCAGAGTATGTAAAGTATTCATCAGAGGAAAATGTTCAAACCTACTTTAAGAGAGATGAGAACTATTTCTTGATGTATCAGAAGAAGGCTGAAGAAGATTGTTTCTTGACATAAGTTCTCCTGGGAAAAGCTCCCTTTTTTATTTGCTACAGAGATCATGCTGGAATTGATGGGAAAGAATAGACATTTTGAAATAAATAAAAGAGGTCACTGGTAGGAAGAGTTTTTTTTTTTTTTTAGAAGTGGATTCTTGTTAAAAGATTCTCACTTTTATTCAGGTTAAAATGTTTATTTTGTTCCATGAACAAAGGTATGTGGATTTGACTTCTTTCATTCACTGCACACTTAGGCAAAACACAGGGGCTTTCTGGACATGTGAGGGCATATGACCCATGCAGTCAGTCACACAGGGCCTCGAACTTAGGAGGCCCCATACTTGCTTTGAGGCTCTGCTGTTGCTGTCTTGAAGTTCTTAATATTCTTTGTACAAGAGGCCCACATTTTTATTTTGCAGTGGGCTCCACAAATTATGCATCCATGCTGATAAAATAAAACCCATCCATAACATAATAAACTATCTTGATTGCTCATTTTTCATAAATTCCTTATTAATATTTGAAAAAGATCACATTGTCTTCAGAATGATGTAGTACTGTCTACTGCTGATAATTTCTTCATGCTATTTTCTTTAACATTCATAAAATTGTATCAAAGAAGAATTTCCCAGTGGTAAAGTCACTTCTTTTAGAGGGTACACTAACTTTTTCAGTCCATTCAAGAGTGATTTACTAAGAAAATAGTCTCAATGCTCCAATTATCAGTCAAAAAGTTTGACTGCTGAAAATAAATTTAAAAGCAGAAAAGATTGAAATAGTAGCTTTGGATTTTCTTTCCTCTAAGTTCATATCCATGAGGGTATATGGAACAAAGATGTCAAGCCAAGACAAATGAAAAACTCACACATGTTTACTTGCTATCTGAATTCATACATCAGGAGCAAACAAAGGGCCCTAAATTATGTACAGATAAGGATAATGATAGCAAGAGTGTGTTAATACTCAACTAATAACTTACTCTTCAGTAGATGTGCTCCTAAACAGCTATGTAATTCATTATCTACCTCCTCCACATGACCAAGAAATTCTATTTGAGCATATCAGGGGCATTTCTCCCTAAGAAATTCTTTGGTAATTCACTTCATAAATCAAGTACACACATACACCTATGTATACACATACACACACACATAGAATGTAAATAATCATTCCTTAGTAAATCGGTTGTTTGAGTTCACTTTGGAATGTTATAGTTGAAAAAACATGGCAACATCCATCCATCAAAGCCATACTGGACAACACAAATACTCTGCTGAATTCCCTGTAAACTTCAGTGACAAGGATATCTTCCCATCTTGTCATTGAAAACTACTTGATTGTGACTGATCCTGTCATTTGGCAGAAGGTTCAAAAATGATAGGAATGTAAACATTGGGGATAAGTCTTTCATTTTCACATGTAAATAATTTAAATAATTAACAATTTAAAGCACTAGCGAAGTAGAGTTGTACAGTAGAAGCAGCAGTGGATGAAGCCAGCTCTACCTAAGGTCTATGGCCTTGAGCAGTGGGCTGAGGACCACACTTTGAGAACCACTGTCCTAGGAGAATGCCAAGAACCTGAAGGATGAGAAATTGAATCCACCCACTGTGGGAGAGTTCCTGAGGCACCTGCCACAAGTGTTACAAAGTATCAACAGATGGTGGAAGTGTTCTTTTGAGGAAAGAAATTCAAGCTGAAAGATGGCACTGTCTTAGCCTGCCAATTAGCAACAGGAGCATGATGGGAGGACTGGGGAGCCAGGAGGATATCAGGAAGTTGTGACCTGAAACTGAGGCCAAAAAGAAAAAGCCTAAATCAGGAAATAAAGCCAAATAGAGCACAAAGCTGGATGAAACATTTTGGCTTGTCGTAAACTAAGGTATGGGAGAAAATGACTTAAAAAGAGTCAGGACACAGGAGGAACACTTTGGTGAGATAGGATTACAGGAAGGAAAACTCATGTGAGATTAATAAGAAGGCCAAAGGCCCAAGCCTTGGGGTTATGGTGGGACAAGGATTGGGTCTCTTTTGGCCCAGAGAGTTCCTAAAGAGGCTTGGCCCAAATAGGTTGTCATCTTCACCAAAAAGAAATTCTAAAAGATGTACTGCAGGCAGAAATAATAATTTCAGATGTATGATCTGGAAATACAGAAAGGAATGAAGACCAATATGTAGGTAGTATAAGTGAACACTAACTGCTTGATAATTGTAATTATCATACTGTTTTGCTCTAAGGTGGGTAATGCTAGACTCTGGCATCAAGACTGTATGCCTTTCTTTTTCTTTAAACTTTTTAAAAATATTAAAGTAGTTGATTTACAATGATGTGTTTCAGCTTCAGTTGTACAGCAAAGTGATTCAGTAATTTACCCATTCTTTTTCAGATTATTTTCCCATATAGGCTGTTATAAGATACTGAATATAGTTAGTTCCCTGTGCTATACAGTAGGACCTTGTTGTTATTTTATATATACTAGTGTGTATCTGTTAATTTCAAACTCTAAAATCCTTTTTCCCTTCCTCTTTCCCCTTTGGTAACCACAGTTTGCTTTCTGTCTGTGAGTCTGTTTCTGTTTTGTAAATAAGTTTATTTGTATCAATTGTTTTAGATTCCACATATTAGTGATATCATATGATATTTGTATTTCTCTGTCTGACTTACTTAATTTAGTATGATGATCTCTTTTTGTTGTTGTTTAGTCCCTAAATCATGTCTTTGTAACCCCATAGAAAATAGCCTGCCAGGCTCCACTGTTCATGGGAAAACAAACATGGTATGAGAGGTATGAGGAGGGCATGGCAACCCACTCCAGTATTCCTGCTTGGAGAATCCCAGGGACAGAGGAGCCTGGCGGGCTATAATCCATGGGGTCACAAAGAGTTGGACATGACTGAAGTGTGCGAGTGAGGAGAAATATAGTATAACACATGGGGTGGTAGATTTCCAAGAAGACTTGAATCAATCAAATGTTTTTTGAAAGGCAGTGAAAGTTAAAAGAGGCCCTGCTATAGTGCCTAATATAAATGTGAACACGATGCAGGGGGAAACCTAAGAAAACAGAAAAAGACTGCTTACTTCCTTTCAAACATAAACTACATTGCTGAGGCAGTTCTCACCACCTTATTTATCTATTGGATTGCTTGCAAATCATGATGTCACCCACCAGGAAGCAATGCATCAAGAAGAGTACCACAGTGTCACAATCCCAAAGAAGGGGAGGGAGGTGCAGCTGAATGAGAAAAAGGCACTAACAACACAAAAAATTCAAACAGTTTTATGGATAAATACCATATAAAAGCATCTCATGGAATCAGAAAGTGCCTACAGGAAGGAAAAAAAAAAGATGCTTATAACAAAGGACTCACATTTTGTGAACTGAAATGGTATTTCTTGCATACCAGTGATTTAGAGAGGGCCAACTACCATATTTGTGAGATAAGCAACTACCTTCTTATCCTCCTCCCTCTCAAGAAACAAAAAGAACAAAACAAAAACCTGGCCCCATTTTCCATTGAGAGAATGCATTTTTTTTTTCTTGAAGACACTATTGTTGGTGGAAATGTTTGTGAGGGAATATAAACTTCTGATTTGACTTTTGAATGTAAGTTCCAATCAGTCCTTAATTACTTTTGTCTTTAAAGAACCACATCCTGTAGAAGAAGCATTGACTACTGAAGTCCAAAGCACATAGTGGCTTTTCATAAGGTTATAATTATCTATGATTGTAAAAGGAAGAACATATACATTTCTTTTTTTAAGAAAAGATCGATATATTTTTATTGAAGTATAGCTGATTTACAATATATATTTCCTTATAAAAATGCTTACTTTGTTTTTCTGAGGTCTTAGAGAGGGGACTGGGAGGAGAGGCTGAGAACCATACTGCAAATGCCTCACCACCACCCCCGTTTTCCATCCATGAGGAGAGAGGTACCGCTATGGGGTTTCATTTACTGTCATGGTTACTCAAGTGAAAAGGGTTAGTTTTCAACATGTCTGGGTCACAGGAGCTTACATGAGATTAGTGAAAAGTTCAGGCTCTATGTACTGTGGGGGATGGAGTGCGGGTACTTTTAAAGCTTAATGGAGCCATAGTCCTCTGTACTTCCATCTCCATTTCCTCGCAAAATATGATCAGCTAGCCTTTCAAACAAAGCTTCATTCACTCTTTGAGATGTAAAGAACAGGATAACAAGGCCTAACAACATAATGGATCCTGGTTATGCCAGAAAGAGTTCTGACTCAGAACCAGTTGCCTCAAACAAGTAAACTGTCTTTTTAAAACACTGGGGAAGACACAGGGGAGGCAGTTTCATATACCACACTGAAGTGAAGTAGAACGAGGTCGGTTAAGCACTCTATCCTGAGACACACACCTTTCATTTTCAATTGTTTTCAAATAAAAAGAGAGAAATCCCCTTTTCAAGTTAGATTGTTTAAATGCACCTACAGCTACTCCTGTCTAGCAAAGGCTAGGCAAGCTCTCCCTACTGATGCATTTCAAAAAAGGTTCAATTGGCAAAAGAAAGCAAGTGCAAAGGGTTTTTGACAAAAGAGGACTAGAGGGAACACATTTTCCTTTCACAGAAATACTGTTCTAGAAAATCAGATGAGGTAGCAGTTGAAAACCACAAAAATGTACATATGGGTGAGATAAACAGGGAAATTAGAAATTTTCAGATTCAGACATTCAACTATACAAAATGATTCACTTAAAATGTGGGGTGGGGCGATAAATTAGGACTTTGAGATTAACAGATACACACTACTATATATAAAATAGATAAACAACAAGGACCTACTGTATAGAACAGGGAACTATAGTTGATACCTTGCAGTAACCTGTAAGGTAAAGAATCTGAAAAATTATACATACACACACACACACACACACACATAAATGAATTGCTTTGCTGTACACCTAATACAAAACAAGGTATCATGACTTTCAGATTACAGCACAGCCTAACCCAGTATATGCTGAGAATGTGATTTTTCTACCACAGAGCCAAGTGTGTGTATGTGTGTTAGTCGCTCGGTCAAGTCCAACTCTTTGCGACCTCATGGACTGTGGTCTGCCAGGCTCCTCTGTCCAACGGATTCTCCAGGCAAGAATACTGGAGTGGGTAGCCTTTCCCTTTTCTGGGGGATCTTCCCGACCCGGGGATGGAATCCGGGTCTCCTGCATTATAGGTGGATCCTTTACCATCTAAGCCACCAGGGAAGCCCACCACAGAACCATTCAGGTCTGTAAAGAACTCCTAGAAACCTGTCCTACCCTCAGCAGGGCTGTGCCTTCAGCTCCCTAGACCTACAGGCATACATTCTGTTTAGCGATGCTTTACATAATTCCTAGGCAGCCCTATCTAGGGCTCACCAGATAGAAAAGACTAAATCAAAATCAGGACCTCTGAAATACTTCCTCTGATAAAGAGATACCTTTTTTTTTTTAACATAATGTACATTTAGAGTAGGTTCTAATACTGGTTAGATTGGAACAAAAGGATTATGGTATACCCACTTAATTGCACATTTAAAGGATAATTATTTTTTGCTTTCCAGATGAATCATATCATTAACTTCTAAGCTATTATGAAATAGTATATCAAATCCATTGTTGAATTAGATGACAACTAGGTATTCTGAGTTTAGGTTATAATGTTTTTCTAATACCATTATAACAAAGGTATAACTGAGTTTTTAAACTAAGATTTTTTTCCCACTAGTCAAGATATTTTATACATTATAGATGGCTCATGTACGAAGGGAGTGACTGAGAAATGACTAGACATAAAGAAGAAAAACAGAAGTTTTCATTTGTTAAAAATATGTGAAAATGAAATATACATGTTATATGCTACACATAGTCCTGGGTGAGTGGAGACACACACATACATACATATGCAGCAAGAGCTGTTATTTCTTACAGAAGAGACACATACAGAGTGAGAAAGGCTGACAGTTTGTAACCCCTTAAGTAGGTTAATGGTGTTGAGTTAACAGACAACAATACTATGATTAGAGTGTCTCACTCTGCTCAACACACTATGGGCATTCAATAAGCACTTGTAGAATTAAATTAAAAATCACTAAAAGGTTTCCACGCATAATAATACTTTCACACATTAACAATAGATTTTGCCCTGATTCTGAAGCAGCCTGGGGGCTCAGGGTTTCAATGTGGGTGGAACTGAGTTGGGTGCAGGGCAGTCTGTTGGGTTCATGAAGCTATTAGGTGTAATTACCAATGTGAATCTAAACGCATTGACCGAGAACAGAGTCAAGTTAACTGCAATGTCAGTATATAACAGCTGTTATTCATTTGATACTTTTTTGTAATAAGAATCAGAGTATTGAAATATGGAACTGAAGCATGTTTCTAATAAGTGATTAGGCCATCTACAAGGTATTTTGCTCATTTCTTATGTAGTCAGTTCGACTGTTTTCACCCACCTGCTCCAATATTTCCATGGTTTTCTGACTAGTGAAGTTACATAAGGCATACATGGCAACAAGCACATAGTGTAGAGGAGAGCCAAATTTGTAACTGCTGGCATAGCTCATATTCTACATAAAAATGATGAAATCTTATTAAATACTCAACACATTGAAGACAGTTCTTACAGTTTTTGCAAATCGGAATTTCTGCATTTAGAATGTAAGAACTCTTAATGAGATCTAAATTATATTACCTATCTTGTTTCACATATTTATTTTTGTCTCCTATTTAAAAGAATATTTTTAGTTGATGTAGAAATTTGTTTTACTGCTAAGGCAGATAGAATGAGAATTTAGCACTTATTTCTAGTGAACTGAGGCCAGAAATGTAATTATTCAAGTATGAGGTAAGAAAAAAATTACTAGTGATAAGTGGCTCAAAGAGACTACAGGAAAAAATAACTAGAACCTTTGATTAATCTAGAGTATATTCTAGAATTAGAATAGATGAAGCCCACTCTCCCAACACTCATTTGCAGTTATCACTTATGCTCTGAGAAATGGCCCAGAGAAAATAACAAAGTCCTAATGATTTATCAGAGCTTCCCTTGTGGCTCAGCTGGTAAAGAATCCACCTGCAATGCGGGAGACCTGGGTTCGATCCCTGGGTTGGGAAGATCCCCTGGAGAAGGGAAAGGCTACCCACTCCAGTATTCTGGCCTGGAGAATTCCATGGACTATATAGTCCACGGGATTGCAAAGAGTTGGACACGACTGAGCGGCTTTGACTTTCACTTCAATGATTTATCAATGATCTATACATTGTGGGCTGACTGCATGTACAAAACTATATTTAAGCACTCTGTTGCACATTTTCACCTATGTAAAATCTGAGGCCAAAAATATAGGGGGTTGGGGGAAGGCATTTGGGTGAGTCGGAGGAGGGCTGTGAACTTACAGAGTTCAGAAAAATTACGGATGATAAAGATTGGTGCCCAAATGGTTTTCTATAAAATTATAAGATCATGAGAGAATAGCATTGAAACATGTATATTATCAAGTGTGAAACAGATCGCCAGCCCAGGTTGGATGCATGAGACAAGTGCTCGGGGCTGGTGCACTGGGATAACCCAGAGGGATGGGATGAGGAGGGAGGTGGGAGGGGGGAATCGGGATGGGGAACACATGTAAATCCATGGCTGATTCATGTCAATGTATGGCAAAAACCACGACAGTATTGTAAAGTAATTAGCCTCTAACTAATAAAAATAAATGAAAAAAAAAAATTATAAGATCAGATTAATCAGAACACCTCTTCCTCTAGGCATGCTAGTCAACTAAGATTTTTATTGTTATGATTATTTCTATTCATAGTTTTTCATTATATGCTCACTGAAATAACTATACTTATTAAGGGGATAACAACATTTAACACTTATTAAATGGTAACTATGTACCAAGTAAGTGCTAAGAGATTTGCTCATATTGTCTCATTTCATTCTTATGAAAATCCTAGGAGGAGGATGGCATTTTTTCCTGTTTTATAGGCAAGGACGCTTCCCTGGTGGCTCAGAGGGTAAAGAATCCACCCGCAATGCAGGAGACCTGGGTTTCATCCCTGGCTTGGGAAGATCGCCTGGAGGAGGGCATGGCAACCCACTCCAGTATTTTTGCGTGGAGAATCCCCATGGACAGAAGAGTGTAGCGGGCTTACAGTCAGTGGGGTTGCAAAGAGTAGGGCACGACTGAGTGACTGAACACAGCACAAGCTGAGGATCAGAGGGGTTAGGTGAACTGCTCAAAATTATACTGTTTAGAGCGGGAGTCAGGATCTGAACTCAGGTTTCTCTGGCTGTGAAGGAAAGGAGACTGGAACTCTGTAACTGCAGGCTAAACAACTGAAAGGTCTAACTGAGATAACTTGTCACTGGGTGGAGGGGGTCACAGAATCATCTGACTGCGTGTGATATATCATTTGACGGTTGTTATTGCAGGAGCTGCTCTTGTCCCTCAAAGCCTTAACCCAGTGCTTGAATTTAGAAATTTGAGAACTGTTTATTGAATGAATAGCAGCAGTATGTCATGACGTTGCCTAAACTGGACCTAAAGATATTTCATTAAAATAATAATAAAATCCCAAATGTACACTACTAAATACCTTGGGTTGTTAAAGCTCTAAGGCCCTGGATAAATCTTTACTGGCTAATTTTATTTGGGGAATTCCCCCCACCCCCACAACACACACACACACACACACTCACATACCACATATTTCCAGTGAGAAAATAAACCTAGACAGCAAACATATACACCATGGAATATTACTCAGCCATTGAAAAGAACTCATTTGAATCAGTTCTAATGAGATGGATGAAACTGGAGCCCATTATACAGAGTGAAGTAAGCCAGAAAGATAAAGACCAATACAGTATACTAACTTATATATGGAATTTAGAAAGATGGTAATGATAACCCTATATGCAAAACAGAAAAAGAGACGCAGATGTACAGAACAGACAGAAAGTTTTGATTTTGAATAAATGGATTTCTTGAAATGTTTGCTGATACAGGGAGCAAGGCAATTTAAATAAATGGAATATCAACCAGATATTCTTTTTTTCTTCATTTTGTAATCGCTAGGTTGTGTCCAACCCTTTGTGACCCAGTGGACTGTAGCCCATCAGGCTCCTCTGTCTACGACATTTCTCAGGCAAGAATAATGGAGTGCGTAGCCATTTCTTCCTCCAGGGGATCTTCCCAACCCAGGGATCGAACCTGTGTCTCCCACACTGGCAGGCATTGGCAGGCAGATCCTTTATTGCTGAGCCACCAGGGAAGCCTTGTTTCTTCATAAATAGGACTTATTGTTAGGTCACTGTTTTGCTTTGCATTAGCATCTATGAGTTGATCATTATCACTTGTAAAATATGATAGAATGTGGCACCTAGTTTGTCTCAGAAATTTATATTATCAGGGGTGCTTCAATACTGTGCTATGCTTTGTTGCTCAGTCATGTCTGACTCTGTGACCCCATAGACTGTAGTCCGCCAGGCTCCTCTGTCTGTGGAGATTCTCCAGGTAAGAATACCGGTATGGGTTTCTATGCCCTCCTCCAGGGGATTTTTCCCCACCCAGGAATCAAATTCAAGCCTCCCACATTGCAGGCAGATTCTTTACCATCTGAGTCATCAGGGGAGCCGAAGCTTTAATACTGCTTGGGATCAATTCTGTTATTTACAGATCTTTACTATTGGTTACTATAATTTAATGCCTGGGGAATGACATTTGGAAACATAATTTTGATCCATCCAGATTAAAATAATGTGAAATGAATTAATTAACTTAGAAGATACAATCATTTTAAAACTCAGAAAACTAAAATTGCTATCCACCACTAATGATAGAGCTTAAATGTTTAGGTTTATTGGTTAAAATTTGCTTATTCACTATCAGAAAACTGATTTATCATCAAATCTGACTCAGGTAGCTGTCCTTATAATCATACTGGAAGTAAACAGGTAATTCTAATTTCCATATAATCTTATATGAGAAGAAGCAAAACTGTTCCTGATTAAATAATATTTGCATAAGAATCACACTTGGAGTTTCCAATTTCAAAATACCCTTTTTGAAATGCATTTATTTTTATTGCTTGCTGTTAGTCCTTGCAATTAATTTGCTGAGTTCCAGAAACATGAAAAGAAAGAGATTTATTCACAAATATTACAAATATTTGGTAAGCTTTCTTACTCTACCTACAGAATTATTTTTTGTGATCCCTAAATTAATTATCATCTATATTAATACAATCAAAGGTTGGAGAACATAGATTATGCCAAGTACTTGGCATAGTTTACATACTATTACACACATTTTAGAGTACATTTATTGATTTAGCATATGTTTGGCTGCATTTAAATTAGCTTTCTCAATTTTACATTTAAATAAATGATGTATTACTGTGTATGCTTTAATTAAAATTATTTGTGGAATGGCACAATAAATGTTGGTTGGATTAATGAAATAACCTAAGATGTCAAAACACATCAATACATGGTTATATATTGATGAAACTTTGCTGTTATTAAAATAAAAAAAAAGTCATCAGTGAATCCATTGCTTCCAACACCAAATGCCATTTATCCCTCCCTCTTTTTTATGAAAATTTTCCTTCATGTACCACCTTCTTAAACTGCCACAGGTTGCAACTCCTTTGAAAGGAACATCTGAAATGAGCTAACTCCTTTTTTTCTTCCTCTTTGACTGCTCTCTTCCAGCTATATCTACCTTGTGTTCAACTCTCCTCTCTTGTACTCTGGCTCACTACTAATCCCTGAACAAATTCCTATAATCACCTTGACTTTCCTACCTCATCACATCACAACCTCACATCTGACTTGCAAGACTCCTCACAAGTCTTTCCAACAGTCTTCCTATTTTTCCAACAGTTTCCAATTTCAAACCCTCCTCTGTCAATGATGAAAATGAGGACAATGAGAACCTGAGAAAATATTTACTGAACATTGAACTGTTCATCAGAGAGCAATGACATCAACATGTAATTGATAGACTAGAGTATTAGCGACATCAGTCTCTATGGGTTACCTCATTTTACCCTCACAATAACAAAGAATGTTCTTTTACTCCTTTTTACAGAGGAGGATATTAAGGCACAGAGAGATGAAAGTCTTGGTCAGAGATTATATGGGTACTCAGTTGTAGATCTAAGGCCTGAACGTAGGACCCATCCTTGTCATCACTTTAATGTACTTCCCTGTGGGTCACTGAACAGTTCCTCCACATGAGGCCTTCCACCTCCCATGCTGACATGTGCCAATGCTGACGTTAGTCCCATTTACTTGAACAGTTTCACCCCTGGTTAGCCAAATCTTACCCATCCTTCAGAGGCCATAGTTAGTTAACTATGTGAAAAAATAGTTCAACTAGTTTTTCAACTTCTTGTGAAACCTTACATCATTTTACCAGATCTCATTGATCTCTCCTTTTAGATAGTCTGAAGTAATCTCTGTTATATATCTGTTTGCTGGTTCAACTTTATCACATCTGAAGAGTAGCAGAATATTTCACCCCAAAATATGCCACTATTTCAAGCTGAAGGTAATTGAGAAGAAGCAGATACCAGAACTCTCAGTCCTGTAGCTATCTGCCTAAAAGCAGGACATAAATTTGTGAAGGGGTCCCTCTATTACTCTTTATCAGGAATAAAGAGAAGTTATTCATCAGAGACTATTCTAGATAGACTGTTATCCTTTCGGAAACAGCACCAGGGAAACCTACGTAACAGTTTGCCCACTAGCTCTTATCTTCCATTAGTTTCTTCATATATTTACGTTCCCACAATTTGCCACACTAGAAACGCAAAGTGCTTTGCTTTTGTCTCATCTAAAAGCTTCTAAAAATGCATTATTCTTTTGCTAAGATGATATATAAGCCCAAGTTCTAATCACCCCTTTGAGTTACTCATCACTGAATGCTCTCAGGTATATGCATGATGCATGTATTAATACATCTGTTCATTTTTCTCCTGTTAATCTGCCTTTTGTCCATGTAATTTATAGGGCCCCAGTCAATGAACAGTTTTTTTCTCACCTACATATCTCTGACAAAACTGTAAACTAAAAAGAATGGGGACTATGTCTTGAACTTTTTTCTGAATTCTTCAACAAGCACAAAATGACTCATCATTAGCAGCAGCAAGAATTTTCTAGGCTCTGTGTTATGTACTACACTTAATTATCTCATTTAATCTTCACTAAAACAATAGGAGGCAAATGTCATTATCCTCCATTATGAATGAGGTAACTGAGGCATGAAGAGATGAAGGAAGAGAACAAGGTCATAAAGTGAGTAGGTGGCAGAGCTAGGACTGATCTCCACTTTTGTAATGCAGAGATGTTAATAACTTTTTAATCATGTCACTTAATGCTTACAAATGATGGTTTCTTTAATATACACCCATGTCTTTTTTCTCTTTTACAATAAAAAAACACTATTTCTTATCGTGGGCTTTGCCTGTGGATTTCTAATTCTTTCAAAATGGAGCCTTGAAACATGGCTTTTTTTGGGGGGGGGCGGGGAGACATGGCATTTTATAATGGATTTAACTTTAAAGATGTAATTATCTGGCTGCTTGGCTTCCATGATATCTTTACTTAATACTGAGTTTGGTTGATCACATCCAGATTACAGAAATAATCTTTTGTGGTTGCTTTATCCCATTATTCCTCGGGATAATTAGATTCTAAAATATTTCCTCATGATGAATGTATATAATTTTGCATGCCAGATAAATACATCTTGTTGTTGTTACTCATTAGCTATATGGGATCACAGGAGATTTTTTAAAAGGGATGGTCTGCCAATTTTGCAAAGTTGATATGAAACAGAAACTTTACAGAAAAAGTATCTGTGTTTTTAAAGTCATTTGCAATTTTCAAATGACTTTCTTTACCCAAGGACTCTTTACTTGACTACCTTTGTACAGGTAAGATTTCCTCATTCCAAATGTATCTATCTCCAGTCACATGTAGATGAACTATCCCTACAACTTATATTATATGTAGCTCACAATGGTAATCCAGTGTTCTATATCAGTTCTTTCAGTGGAAAATGGATAACACTGTTATAACTGGACACATTTACAAGTTCTTTGAATCACTTTCGGATGGCACCTCATTCTCATGTCTTCCGTGGATTCACCTTTCATGTAGCTCCATCATGCCTCCTCCCAGACTCAAAAGAATGTCTGCAACTGACTTCCACCTAGTTAACAGTAGTATCTTTTACAAGATAGTAAGAAACTCACTGACACTGAACGCTGTTTTGATACCCAGTTACCAAACTCTGTTTTTATTCTTTCTTTTCTGCATCTTTGATCTCCTTAAGATTATATCATTTCAATGGAAGGATCTCTTTTTAAAACACATTTAAAACACATTTGCAAGTACTAACACACATATACTCTAATTGTAAAATAATATTACAATAAACAATAACAATAATAAGATGTGAGAGTTGGACCATAAAGAAGGCTGAGCAACAAAGAATTGATGCTTTCAAACTGGAGAAGACTATTGAGAGTCCTCTGGAAAGCAAGGAGATCAAACCAGTCAATCCTAAAGGAAATCAATCCTGAATATTCATTGGAAGGACTGAAGTTGAAGCTCTAATACTTTGACTGCCTGATACAAAGAGCCGACTCATTAGAAAAGACCCTGATGCTGGGAAAGTTTGAGGGTAGAAGAAGGAGGCGACAGAGGATGAGATGGTTGGATGGCATCACCGACTCAATGGAAATGAGTTTGAGCAAATTCTGGGAGATGGTGAACGACAGGGAAGCCTGGCATGCCATAGTCTACAGGATCACAAAGAGTCGGATACCACGTAGCTACTGAACAATGAACGACATTTGCTACATATGGGCCACCAATCAAGAACATAATGGTGAGGTCAAATGAGTTAAGTTGGACCTCTAATCCAACATAACTGGTTTCCCTTCACCATGAGAAGGGACAGATGTGTACACATGGAGAATGCCATGCGAAGACTTAAGTTATGCTGCCACGAGTCAAGGAACTAACAGAAACAAAGAGAGAAGCCTGGAATGGATGGATCCTTCCCTAGTGTTTTCAGAAAGAGCAGCACCCTGCCAATACCTTCATTTCAGATTTCTGTCCTCCAGAACTGGGAGACAATAAATCTTGTTGTTCTAAGCCATCCAGTTTGTGGTATTTTCTTATAGAAGGCCTAGGAAACTAATAAGCTTGCATGCCTGCGTGCGCGCTCAGTCGTGTGCAACTCTTTGCAACCCCATGGACTTAGCCCACCAAGCTCCTCTGTCCATGGGATTTTCCAGGCAAGAACACTGGAGTGGGTTGAAATTTCCTCCTGCAGTGGCTCTTCCCAACCCAGGGATCAAACTCATGTCTCCTGCAGCCCCTGCATTGGCAGACAGATTCTTTACTACTGAGCCACCTGGGATGCCTAGGTAACTAATATATCCTAACTTTAATAATAAAAAACCAATGATTCTCAAGTGTGTCTTTCTCATCTAAACCTTTCCCAGGTTTCATATGCACACACACAATAGCTTCTTAGATATTTCCCACCTTTACAACATTTCTTAAAATGACACGAGATTCAAAATGTCACCTATCATGTAATTCTCCTGATGAAGTCTGCTCTATTTGTGAATTGTTTTTTATTTATTAAATTTATTTATTTATTAAAGAAGGTACCACCTTCTTTAATGCCCCCTTCCCTTGATTCTCCCATCTAAAATTTTCAGGGTCAGTGAATTCTACATTTTAATAGCCCTCTGGTGATGATTAATTTTATGTGTCAGCTTGACTGGGCCATGGTATCCACATATTAGTTCAGAGTAATGAGGGTGTTTTTGGATGAGATAAATATTTAAGTCAATGGATTTTTTAGTAAATCAGATCGCCCTTTGTAATGCAGGTGGGCCTCATCCAATCAACTGAAGTTCTGAAAAGATCAAAAAACTGATTGCCCCTGAGCAAGAGGGAATTCTACCAGTAGATTGCCTTTGGACTTGAACTGCAACATGGGTTCTTCCCTGGCTCTCCAGGGTGCCATCCTACTCTGCAGATTTTCGACATGCCAGCTTTTATAATCACATGAGCCAATTCCTCAAAATAAATCTGTCTATACAAATCCACAACCCATAGAATAGAATACACTTCTTACTGGTGACTTCTGTAACGGCACTACCACTGCATTAATTCAGGCCACATTTTCTCTTGTCAAGACTGTGATAACCTCTTAACCTCTGTTGTCTCATGCTGTTCCCTTTTCAGTCAATTCTCTATGCTTTTGTCAAAATGATCTTTCTAAGACACCTATAAAAGCACATTAACTTTCTATTTAGAAGCATTCATAGATTTACCATAGCTCTCAGTGTAAGACCCTTAGCATAACCAAGAGAATGCACAATCTATCCTCTACCTCTTCCAGCCTCTTCTCTCAGTACTCCTCCATGCACATAAGGGAGCTAATATTCAGTGCTATTCTACTGACTCTATCACCTATTAAGTGAGAACTTCCTGCAAATACCCACTGCCATGCTGTGCTCTAGTCCTTTCCCTAATTGAGTGATCATCAGTCAGGACCTGTTCTTTTGATCCTAATTATGAAGATTGCTTGCTAAATTATGTTGATGCTATCTTATTTTACCTTGGCAGTTTACTTTTTTCTTTTTATTATTTTTAAAATGTCCTGGTGACTCAGACATGAAAGAATCTGCCTGCAAGGCAGGAGACATAGTTTCGATCCCTGGAATTTTGAAGATCCCTTGGAGAAGGGAATGGCTACCCAGTCTAGTATTCGTGTCTGGAGAATCCCATGGACAGAGAAGCCTGGCAGGCCACAGTCCACTGGGTGGCAAAGAGTTGGACACCACTGACCAACTAACACTTTCCCCTTTCCCCTCACAGTGATTTACAATATTGTGTTAGTTTCAGGGGTACAGTGCAGTGATTCAGTTATATGTGTGTGTATACACACATGCACACACATAAACACACACACACATATATATGGCAGAAGATATATCCCACCCAATCCAAACAGACAGAAAATAACTAGGCTTGGGGAAAGACCTCACCTTTAACACAGATTTTATGGAGTGGGCATGAATCAGCAAAGAAACAGAGTGAAAAATACCTCAATCTCCACACCTTGAAATGTGTGTGTCTATGAGTATATGTGTGTGCTTGTGTTTGGGAGACCCAAATGTTCCATTGAGATTCTGACTCACTCAAAATTAGGGATGTTGGCGTATCTGTGCAGTGACTTGCAAGAGCTGTCATGCTCCATTTTCCTCTGAGTAAATCAGTCATTTATTGAGTGTGTATATATATATATATATATATATATATATATATATATATATATATTCTTTTTTACATTCATTTCCATTATGGTATTTTACAAGATATTGAATATAGTTCCCTGTGCCATAAGTGGGACCTTGCTGCTTATCCATTCTGTATACTTTTTTTCTTTGAAAATTATGCTTATTTCCTGGGCAAAAAAATAAATTGTAGTCACTTCCTAAAAATTTGTATGTATTTTAAAGGTATGAAGAAAACAGTAGCAATATCACTTTAGATTTGCCAAATATCACTTTAGAAGATTTATGGCAGAATAATTGATAATGGGGTTTCCCTGGAGGCTCAGATTGTAAAGAATCTGCATGCAATGCAGGAGACCGGGGTTCGATCCCTGGGTCAGGAAGATATGCTGGAGAAGGGAGTGGCAACCCACTCCAGTATTCCTGCCTGGAGAATTCCATGAACAGAGGAGCCTGGTGGGCTACAGTCTGTGGGACTGCAGATTTGGATGCGACTGAGCGACCAACACTTTCACTTTCAATTATAATAAATACTTGTAATTAAAAATGCATAACAATAATTAAAGATTAACTTTGGCCACAGACTGCCTAGCTTCAGATCTTGGTTCTACCTCCTACTCTCTATGTCAACTTGGACAACTCCCTTAACTTCTCTGTGCCTCTGTTTCCTCATCTTAAAAGGAGATAGTAATACTCTTCTATTAGGGTTTTGTGAGGATTAAGTATATTCAAATACATAAAATCCTAGAACAGTTCCTGATACACAGTAAGTACTGTATGTTTGCTGTTGTTGCTCTTGTTATTGTTATAATTTGACAATGGCATTTCTAAGTGTACAGATGCTATCACCAGACTATTTTAGATTCTAATCTTGCTTCTAATACTTCCTATTTGTGTGACCTTGGCAAGTTCCTTAATTTCTATGAGCTTCAGTTTCCTCGTCTGTAAAATGAGATAATAATAGCATCTGTCTCAGAGAGATGTTATGAAGATTAATGTTCTTAAAATATGTGAAAGCCTTAGAACAGTGCTTGGCACATGGTAAACATTATACAGTGCTTGCAATTCTGAATATCATATATTTAGAAACAGGTGGTCCATATTAATCATATTATCTTGCATCCTGTTCAGATTTTGTTTTGTTTTTAAATTCTCTAACCCTCAGTGGCAAAGGCTATGCTTTTTCATTATTCAGTTGCAGGTACCTGATGCTGATCACTTTCTTTCCTCCCTCTCTTCTTTAAAAAGAAAACAAAACCAAAGCAAAAAGATCCACCTTTTATAGGCAGTCATTCTTGCTAACCAAGAAAACAACTTACTTCATACTATGTGGATATACCAGTATTTTATTCGTAGGCTCACAGCTGGACAAGGTGCTTTCTCCCTACTTTTTTTCAGCTTTTAATAGTGCTGTCAGTATCCATTAAGACATGAAATGTTCAAGATCCCAAAGGATGGTGTTAGTCGTTGCTGTACTATCAATAGGCATGTGCCAATAAAATAAAATTAAAACCATAAGGCTCATCTCCCCAGACCAGTGTTTCTCTTTTCATCTCTCTTCTTCTCTTACCACTGCCTCATTCAGAACATATATAATTTGATTAAAAAAATGAAAAGAAAGAGTGTTGCAACAACATATTACCTTGCATTGGCTATCAAAAATCCTGTGTTCAGTGTAGGATGACAAGAAATAAAGATAATAATGAGAGACATTTGATAAAGGTAACTAATAATATGGTAAATTTTCTACCAAAACCACAATTATTCAGTTTATAATTCAAAGTTAATTAAATGCAATTACTTTACACTTCATATGTCTTTCTTTTTTTTTAAATGGAAGCACTTCATACCTTTGTTTATATCAATGAGTTGTTTCTTTTTCTTCTGGCGTTCCAACTTTTCTTGTTCAGCTTTCTCTTTTGCAAGCTTTGCCCTCCTAGTCTTCTCTTCCAGTTCTTTTCTCTTGTTGTTTTCTTTCACTGCTTCCTGTACATATAAACAAAGTTAAAAATTCTTACGTTGCCTATATATTAGAGGACTTGTGCAATTTTAAAATTCTAAATACACATGTGTAGATGTTCAGAGATGGAATAGTATTATAGCAGCTTTTAGATATGTGCATGTACTTTTGAGAGGATGAAATAAACTTAAGATATTTCTTCTTGAAAAAAAAAAGTATATTCAGGATTTAATTGTTATTACCTGGGGTGCTAGAAAATTAGAAACATGAATATTTACAGATTTACCAATAAACATTCTGTCTCTGTTGTTGAAATATGAAATAGCTTTGATACACAAGAAAAAGTTTAATAGGGAAATATGGTTAGCAGGTATTCTACCACTTTTTTTTTACACTTTCCCCTTTCCTGAAAAATGTTTTTTTAAAACCAACTGATAAGATTTTGTGACGGAAAATGAGATACATTTATAAAGTACTTAGAAAACTTAGTCTATGACAATGATGGTGGTGGGTGTGGTGGTGGTCATCATTAAATCTAATGGTGCAAGACGTGAAACAATCAGCCATATTGTCACAGGAAAGACAAACCTGCAAGTTTAATAGCATTTACATGTCAAGATCTTTAGGAATGCTGAAATGTATTTCCAGTTATTGTGTGTTTTATTTTGCATAGATTATGTGTGGAACTCAAGGTAATCAGTACATTTCATCTGACAGTATGGGATAAAGTTAGAGTCTAAAGTTCAGCCGGACTAATAGTACTTTAGAGAAGAGTCATTTTAGAGAAATCACTAATACAGAGACACATCAACTCCAAGTTCCTTCCATCAAATTGTTCTGCTTTTCTTTTTCCTATTCTAATTCATTAGACCTATTTCACAGCATGTACCAACTATTTCACAAAAACTATTTTGTTCCAAAAACCCCAAAGAAGACTCAATAACAAGAATACATCTACAAGGCTTGGCCTGGAGGTACCTATATTGAAATATTTTTTCTACATATTAAAAGATATAATAGTTTTCATTTATTTAGTTTTAAAACCCTTTATTTGTATTAATTAATTTATTTATTTGACTGTGCCACATCTTAGTTGCAGCATGCAGGATCAATCTTCATTGTGGCATGAGGGATCTTTTTTTTAGTTGAGGCATGTTGGAATCATTAGTTGGAGCATGTGGGATCTTAGTTCCCCAACCAGGGGTCAAACCCAGGCCCCCTGCAATGGGAGTATGGAATCTTAGCCACTGGACTACCAGGGAAGTCCCTATAATAGATTTCAAAAGCCTTTAAAAAGCACTTTCAAAATATTCTTCTGATTTGCAAGAATTATTGGTACCTCTCCCTTCTACTACTGCTATCATACTAGCACATCTAGAATTATGCTAAGAGCACAAAGTACTCTGGCTCCTGTAGACAAACTCAAAGATTTACCACTTAAACTTGAATAATAGAATCATAATTTTGGAGCAGCGTCTCTCAACTTCAGCACTGTTGTCATTTGGGGCAAGGCAATTCTTGGTTGTAGGCTTCCCAGGTGGCTCAGTGGTAAAGAATCCGCCTGCCAAGCAGGAGACATGGGTTTGATCCCTGGATTAGGAAGGTCCCCTGGAGAAGTAAATGGCAACCCATTCCAGTATTCTTGCTGGGAAATTCCATGGACATAGGAGCCCAATGGGCTACAGTCCATGGGGTCACAAAGAGTTGTATACAACTTAGCAACAACAATAAATTCTGTGTTGGGGGAGTGCCATGTGTCTTGTAGGATATTTAGCAGCACTCTTGACCTCCAGTGACTAGATGCCGGTAGCACCTCTTTCTGGTTGTGACAGCCAAAATGTCTCCAGAGACTGGCAGATGTTACCCAGGTTGAGAATCACTAACCTAGGGGGTTTTATAGAAATTATTCACCAAAAATTGAAAATTGCCTGTTCTGCTGAAAGCATCTTCTTTTGGCAGATATGGAAACTGAGTTCTGAATGAGTTTAACTACTTGTCTAAGGTCACACATTTATGTAATTGCAAAGTTGGGAAAAGAACTCATGTCTCTCCTCAGTGTTAAATGTTTGTTTGATTCTTTGAGGAAGAAAAGATAAGTGGATATGACACCAAAAGCACAGACAACCAAAGAAAGAAACAGATAAATAAAACCTCATCAAAACTAAAAACTTTTATCTATCAAAGAACACTGTCAAGGGAATTCCCTGGCGGTCCAGTGGTTAGAACTTGGCACTCTCACTGCCAGGGCCTGGGTTCAATTCCTGGTTGGGGTACTAAGGTCCCACAAGCTGTGTGGTACAGCCAAAAGGGAGGGGGGGAAAAAAAACAACACAGAATGGGAGAAAATATTTGTAAGTCATATATCTGATAGGAATATATAAATCTTTTACTACTAAACCATAAAAAGACAAGTAACCCAACTAAAAATGGGCAAAAGATTTAAACTGATATTTCTGCAAAGCAGATAGAGAGCCAATAAGTATACGAAAAGACATTTGACATCATTAGTCACTAGGGAACTGCAAATCAAAATCACAATGAGGTACCACTTTATGAATACTAAGATGGCTATAATAATAAAAAAAAAACAACAAAACAGATAATAACAAGTGAGGAATTGGAAAAATTCGAATGCCTTGCATTGCTGGTGTGAAAGTAAAATAGTGAGTCATCTTGGAAAGCTGTCTGAGTTCTTCAAAATGCTAAACATAGAGTTACAATAGGACCCAACAATTCCACTTCTGGATATGTATCCAAGAGAAAAGAAAACACATGTTCATACAAAAACATGTGCAAGACTTTTCATTAGAAGAATTATTTCCAATAGCCAATAAGTGGAGACAACCCAAATGCCTATCAGCTGATAAATGGATAAACAAAATGTGGTACATACTGTTTATGGAATATTATTCGAACAGAAAAAGAATAAAGTACTGATACATGACACGACATGAATGAACCTTAAAATATAATGCTAAGTGAAAGAAGTCAAACACAAAAGGCCACATATGGTATGATTCCATTCATATGTAGTGTCCAGAATAGACAAATCCATGGAGAGAGAAAGTAGACTATTGGTTGACAGGAGAAGGAGGAGTGGGGAATGGAGAATGACTGTATGGGGCTTCTTTTTGGTCATGATGAAAATGTTCTGGAATTATGTAGTGATGATCATTGCAGAAACTTGTGAATATATTAAAAACCACTGATTTTGTACTTCAAAAGGGTGAATTTTATGATATGTAAATTATATCTCAATAAAAATTAATAAAATAAAAAATAAGTATTTGAAAAAGGCAGGATTGAAATAAAATTGTAACTTAGAAAAAAGGCAACATGCAAAGGCAACATACATTCAGGTTCTGATACTAACAAGTTGCATGTTCTTTGGTAAGTAACATAAGAAGAGGTGAGTAGTAGAAGAGAGAAGGGAGGTTAATGCTTGTGTATATTTTATTACCAGTCAGATTTCTGATCTGGTGAACCATCAACCAACATCTGAATGGATGCTTCCATTATCAGTCTACTGGACCATTTAGCTGTTGAGTGCTGTCATTTATTATGAAGACAGAAAAAACTGGTAACTTGCAGTTGTATTTCTTTCTTGTCCTGATAATAACAGCTATTTTTTAATGGAAATTTATTATGTGCCAGGTATTTAAAGTAAAGAACTTCAAATATTTATAGAAATCCTACAAAACTAGTATTTGTTCTCATTTTACAGATGGTAAAACTTAGGTTCAGGTAGGTTAAATGAGATGTCCAAGGCTCTGCAGGTACTTAAATACCAGAACCACAAATGTTCACTCACATTACCATGATGCCTTCCAAATAAAGTTGTCAGATAAAAAACAGGACACTCAGCTAAATGTGAATGTTAGATAGTATTTCATTCTTTTTTATGACTGAGTAATAACGTGAATTTTTCTTTTTTATTTTAGTTTAAGTATATCCCATTCAATACTTAGCATATACTTATATTAAAAAGTTTCATGCAATAGTTGGGACATCTTGATACTAAAACTCATTCATTCTCCATGCAATATTTGGGATATACTCATTTTAGAAAATCAGGTAATATGTGGGACACTGATAACAAAAGATTTTGGCATAGTTTATCTGAAATTCAACTTTAACTGGGCATCTAGTATTTTTATGTGAAAAATGTGGCAACCTTATTCCCAAGACTGTTAATGTTTTTATAAGTATTCTCTTGTAGACTAAGATTACATAATGAAGATTGTAGAATAATTATAAAAATACAAAAAAGCCCAAATATAAACAATACTCTGAGAACAGAAATGATATAGATCATTTATAGGCATTATGTGGTTCGTGAACTTGACTCATACTATTTCTATGGCATTCTTCACATTTTGTTCCTTTTGTTTCTTAAAAACAAAACTAAAAAAAGTTTATATAAAAATCTAAACTAAAACAATTTAGAAGAAAATCAGTCAATAATATCACCGAATCACTAGTAGAAAAATTCGTCATACGGGAATGGGCTAAATTTCTATATGAAAGGGAGACTTGGAACTGGCACTTATAAAACACCATGAATGTAAGTCTATAAACAATGAAACAGAACAAGTAATAGGTCCATCAATTGACATCTTAAATGTTTCAGGAATAAATTTAACTACGAAACAGTCACACAGTTTGAAATGGCATAATGGTGTACTCTTAAAGAGACCAAAACAAAGAGGAAAATAATTTCTGTGGCTTGGCAATAATAGAAATGAATGCAGACATCTACAAAGGCATGTATTTTTCAAGCAACACAGACTGTGGAGTAAGATTCAGCTCTGATATCACCAATTCTGTCTTCATGAAGAAGCATCATGCTAAAAAGAAGATCCTATTCCTCTTGGTGGTTTTACTCTTTGGTTCTGGCTGTAGGAAATTAGGGATGGGAAACACATGCCTATTTAATTCTCCCTACATAGGAAATAAATTTACAATGAGAAAGGGAAATCTTAATTATGGTTTCATATCAACAATCTTTAATTTTACTAGAGAGAAAGATAAGAAATTTCAAAACCTTGGTTAACTCTCCAAAAAATATGAAGACTGATGAGAGAACTCTTTTGAGGGATAAGGATATATTTTTTTCAACCTAACTCTTATAAAACAAAATCCAAATAATTAAAAGAATAAAAGCAACAGCAGCAAATTTGAGATCGGAATTTTTAAAAAAAACCTTTAAATAATTGACTGTGATTAACAACACTTTATATTTGTTGAGCCTCACTAAACATTTTAAATGCTAACTTGTCTACTTCAACATGATTCTCGAGTAGGCATCAATCATTATTTCTTAGGGTTGGGAATGCCAACTGATTAGATTCTGTCAATGTGAAGAACTGTGTTCTGTTAAGAGGATGCTAATTGAGAAAGTGTTTTGGTAGTAACCTCACCAAGATAAGAAATGCTTACAGAAAAAAAAGTCTCAGTTTTACTGGCATATCTATTTTTCAAGAGTTAGGAAAAAGCACAGGAGTAGAATGCAATAAAAAATGTCTCCAAGATTGACTGTAAAATTTTTGTACTCACCAACCTCATTTTAAAATCTCTCACTAATTTAAAGTCTCTATTGTCTCACTGAAAGATAAGAATAAATTACAAATCTTATTTCCTTTGTTGGGCATAATTAACAAATGAGACCTATGGACTAAAAATGTCATGTTAAAAAGCAACGATAAAACCCAAACCTCATGTAAATGATAAGACCTCTCATATATCCCAATTAAACTTCAAGAAATGGATGAAACTGGTTTAGAAAATTCCAGGGGGCTCAGATGCCAGACTCTTTCGTGTTAGGTCTACACAAACCGAGCATCTTCTAATCTCATGATATTTAAAAATGAAAACCACTGCCCACCAAAACCTATTCCTTACTTCCATTGCATTCAAGGGCTTTATATCCCAGTGCTGACTTCAGAGGCACTCTGCAAGCACTGGGATCTCACTGAAAGTCAAAGTATACTTGAGGGATGGAGAAGTAGAGCAATTAGCAAGAAAAATGGATCTTGGAGTCACCTTAACCTGGTTTTATATCCAAGTTCCCATCACTTATCCTAAGAGCTGTGTGACCTTGAACAAGTTAGTTACTTCATTTCTCTGAGCTTTAGTTTATACATCTGTAGAACGGAGATGCTAAGTCACTTCAGTCGTGTCCAACTCTTTGCAACCCTATAGTAGACTGCCAGGTTCCTCTGTCCATGGGATTCTCCAGGCATGAATACTGGAGTGCATTGCCATGCCCTCCTCCAGGGGAGCTTCCTGACCCAGGGATTCGAACCTGCATCTCTTACATCTTTTTGCATTGGCAGACGGGTTCTTTACCACTAGCGCCAGTTGGTACTACACTCAAATTACTTAGTTGTTCAAGTGATTAAGGGAAATAATGTTTATATAAAACTGAAGATGATGCCTGGTACAGAGAAATACTCACTACATGATGGCAGTCATTATTATGTGTGAAAGAAACATCTGAAAGTTGAAATGGTAAGCACACATGACCTCATGTGTTTTCAATAGCTTCATTTGCACAATCCCCTCTCCTTTTTGGAAGACACGAGGATGTGATCCATGACGATCTTGGTAGCATCTTGATACCATCTACCCTCATAAGCAAACTGAACATGATTTTCAACTGTACCATATCACTGGCATTGAAGGTAACATTATTTATTTATTTATTTTGGTCCCACCTCACGGCATGCAGGATCTTAGTTCCCCCACCAGGGATCAAACCTGTGTCCCCAGAAATAGGAGCACAGAGTCTTAACAACTAGACCACCAGGGAAGTCCCTTAAAGGTAATTTTAAAAATCCAAATATGTATATATATAGATAGATATCACTATCACTTGGCACTCATTAAAAAAAAACCTAGAAATTTATTTTTTTCTCTTTTGAGTTTTGAAATATCCTGGGTATCTGTGAGAATATCCTTGGCAAGATTGTGATTCATTTTCAGTATTGGAAGTTGTATTAGAAGAGAGTCACACAACCTTAAAAGAATGTGTTGAAAATGTCCTGGTGAAAAAATTGGCAACACCGTTGCCAGAGGCACACTGTGATCAAGCCACTGAGTGTTTCATTCATCAGGGATGTTAGAAGGATTCACAAATGATACTGAGTCAAATCATTTGGCAACAATATAAAGAAACCTGGCATGCATTATATTGAAAATCTTTTTATACACTAAAGGTGAATCAGCGAGAGATAATTGTTTGATGAAAACTCAATGAAATAGGTGAATTCTCTCCACATCGTTTATCTTGAACTGTCCTAGCATCTGATCCTATTTTAGCTTGAATTCAAACTGTGCTGTTGGAGCTTTTTTTTCTTTTACCTTCTTTCTGTCTTATACTACCATTTCAGAATTTGAAATTGTTTCCTTTAATCTCTTTTAAAATAACACCGAATACTTAAAATTCCAAAGAACTGCTGACCTGGATACTGTAAATTTCTGTTTCTTAGACAAGTATGATGATTCTAAAGCTCCATTTTATAATGCATCTTGTTGATAAGATTTCTCAAATTTCCTGACCCAGGAATTTTATGCCCAGAGTAAAAATGATGGGAAAGAGGCGTATTTATTTTGTTCCTTTCAAGTCAAGACCCATAATCTAAACATTCTGAGTAGAGCAGCATACCATTGTGAACACAGGATGGCCTTTAGGAGCTAAGAAATCTGACTTAAATCCTAGTTGTCTAGCGACCATCATGCTTTATCTCCTTGGCCCACTTACTTAACTGTGCTAAGCCTGCTTTGCTGAAATATGAAATACCTGTACTTCACAGTGTTGGTCTGTGAGTTTTTGAGATATTGCATCTGAAGCCATTAAGAACAGTGCTTGGCACATTAAAGAAGTATGCAGTAAATGGCGTGGTTATTATTATTATATAATTCCACAGTTGGGCAATACCAGCTCAGGATCTGTACTCCATTTCAAAACCCTAGCCCAGAGGTGTGCAAACATATGCACATGTGCACTGGGGAGAGGGAGGCTTCTTTTTGATACGGAAATCTTGCAACATCCAGTAAAGCTATGAAGAAACAAAACATATACTCTTTCTCAGACCCCAAAACTTTATACAGATGATAGGACTTGCCTTCTCAATTCATGAGTAAAAAGATACAGATAGAATAAACAATAACTTTGGGGGGAAATTCTTGTGTTAATATACATACTTAACAGATCAAAGAAACAAAAACATCACAGAATATTTTGCTATGTAGACTAATAATGAAATTCACATATCATCTTACTTAGAGTTCAACACACCTTATGAGACTGGCAAAAACAGAGAGATGAAGTTTCTTGGGGAAAGGCAGTAGATTTTTTTTTTCCTGTTATTGTTTTTTTAACATCTGGAGTTAGTTCTGTCATCTCACTAAGAAAAGAAAGCACATACTCCAAGGCCATTTGACCTGGAAATAAGAAGTTTTCTTTCTTTTGTATTTATCTCAGAATGTTGTATTCATTTGTTCTGCTTAAGGGAGAATTAGTGTACACTCAGTCTACTACCCCAGGCTTTGTGAAACTCTCAAGTGACCAATAGGAGGCTGCTAGTTGGTGGCTCAGTGGTAAAGAATCTGTCTGCCATGTAGGAGACACAAGAGACGTAGGTTCAATCCCTGGGTTGGGAAGATCCCCTGGAGAAGGAAATGGCTACCCACTCCAGTATTCTTGCCTGGAAAATCCTCTGCACAGAGGAGCCTGGAGGGCTAAGCGGGTGGCAAAGAGTCGGACACGATTTAGCGACTAAACAATAACAAAGTCTTGCTGGAAAACCATCTACTGGAGGATTTCAAAGAGAAGATAGGATGATATAATCTTTTTGTTTGTTGATGGGGTTCTCATTTAATTTCAGGCATAACTGGAGGCAAGATAGGTAGAAATGGAAAGGTCGTCCAGACCAGTGAACTAGGGTTATAGAAGCAATGTCCTTTCTCTGTCCCAGAGATGTGCTGAGCATGACAATGCAAAGGAAAGGCAATTATATGTATGATGCCTCATTATCATTTTCCAAAATAATTTTTTTTAACAAAATTCTCCTTCCTTTCCAACACTCTGCTTTATATAGATAGATATCTAACACACTCTGCTTGAACTGTTCTGGCTGCTAGACATTGCTGCAATTTGCTGCACTTGCCTGTAACCAAGGATAAGAGTTGCTGAGAAACACAGATCCAAATATATGTTATGACTACCGATGTGGAACTTGGGCTGAGGTCCCTATTTGTTAGGATAAGTGGGTGAAAATCCTAAAGAATACCAAAGGTCATAGTAAATCTGAACTCATCTACTCTTCCAGATGCATATTAAAAAGCAGAGACATTGCTTTGCCAACAAAGGTCCATCTAGTCAAGGCTATGGTTTTTCCAGTCGTCATGTATGGATGTGAGAGTTGGACTGTGAAGAAAGCTGAGAGCCGAAGAACTGATTCTTTTGAACAGTGGTGTTGGAGAAAACTCTTGAGAGTCCCTTGGACTGCAAGGAGATCCAACCAGTCCATCCTAAAGGAGATCAGTCCTGGATGTTCATTGGAAGGATTGATGTTGAAGCTGAAACTCCAATACTTTGGCCACCTGATGCGAAGAGCTGACTCATTTCAAAAGACCCTGATGCTGGGCAAGATTGAGGGCAGGAGAAGGGGATGACAGAGGATGAAACGGTTGGATGGCATCACCAACTTAATGGACATGGGTTTGGGTGAGCCCCGGGAGTTGGTGATAGATAGGGAGACCTGGCGTGCTGTGGTTCATGGGGTTGCAAAAAGTTGGACACAACTGAGTGACTGAACTGAGCTCTTCCAGATCTTTCTCACTCCCATTTGAGAATGATGATATCAGATTATACAATATGAGAGATGAGCTTTTCAGCCTCTGAACAAAGAATTGAACCACCAGATGATTAGCAAAAAAAACCCTATATAAGATAGTACAATGATTTGGGCACAAATTAAGGCTTTCCATTAAAGAAAAGAAGGAATCTTACTCTTTAATTAACATCAAACAACTTTAGATATTCCTTTTCTCTAGTTTCACTGTGTTTAGAGGGCATATTGGATTGAAGGAGTCATGACAAATGGTCAGGGCAAAGAATTTTCAGCTGCAGCAACCACATTCTGAGAGTCAGTACTTCTGAAGACTCTGTCAGCACTGTAATACTGCTAAAACTTTTTTTTTCCCCTTCCCAGATATTTCCACTTATTACAGTACAAATGACCTATAAAATTCCTCTTATGCAAGATCTCATGAATACTTCATCAACCAATCAACTATGATTGTAACTGAGAAGTCTTTCTTTCTCACTGGGGTAATTGAAACCTTGATTAGCTTGCTCGAGTACTTAGGTGTCTCTGTAATAGACACGGAACAAATGTATTGATACTGCAGTTAGACAGAGATTCAAGTCATGCTTATTAACCTTTGCAAACAAGGTATGAATCACAGAGGTGTAGGCTAAATAACCAAATCAAACAAAATAGATATTTCCTACCCTCTTAGAGTCTGAAGAGATGCTATGCTCCTTCCTTCCTATACACCAGATTGTTCTCTCTCCACCTCCTTACTAGCTTAGACTGCCCTCTCCCACACTTAGTTTTCACCTTCCCCTAAAGTTGTGTCTTTCTGCCTCCTTCCTTCCTCCTCCTTCCTCTTGGTCTCTTTGTCAGAGAAGCCATCTACTCCTACTCAGAGCTGAAGAAAAACCAGCCCTTCCAACAGCCTACAAGGCCTGACATGATCTGGTCCTCTCCTGCCTGTCCTGAGTCATTCAATTCTATCCTCACTGCTCAATTTCCCTCAGAGAATTTACACTCGTGTTCTTTCTGCTCTCACACAGAGCTACCAAAATGGGTTCCCTGGTGGCTCAGCTGGTAAAGAACCCGCCTGCCAATGCAGGAGACACAAGAGACCCAGGTTTGATCCCTGGGTCACGAAGATCCCCTGGAGAAGGGAATGGCAAACTGCTTCAGTATTCTTGCCTGGGAAATCCCATGGACAGAGGAACCTGGTGGGCTGCATCCATGGGGTTTCAAAGTTGAAATATCTCCTAATCAGTGAGGATTTCCCTTACCATCTTACATAAAATAACCCACTAATGAACTTCCTAGCTCTATCTTCCTTACTGTAGTCTCCTAACATAAAAGGTCAAACCTAGTTAAACTTTTGATATGTTTCACATTTTCTAAGAACTGGAAGCTGGAGTTCATCAATTTACATAATAATACTTTTCTGCCTGGAACTTCTCAAAACATGAAATTCCCAAGAACATCTCTACACATAATTCCCTACACTTCTCATATTTCTTTATTGTGGGAAATCTGAGTGGCTGGGAAATAAACATCACCCACCTTCAAATGGTTGGTTTCTCTCCGGATCATCCAAAGGTTATGGTTCACTGACTTCTATATTTATTTTCTTTAAAATGCCAGTGTGTAGTATTTCCAAGGCCTGAAAACCATGACATTTGTCACATGGACATAGCACCATGCACTGCAGTGAAAATTTACTTGTGTAGAGAAGAGTGTTTACACAGAACCTCCAGGGTTACAAGAAAAAAATTTGTTTTAAATTTGGAAAGGAGATCTTTGTTTTCACTGCATGATCCACACACATTTGTAACACATAGCTTTGCCAGTGATTTTTTGGTTTCAGACTAAACTGTCTCAGGTTCGGGTGGAAGGTTCAGATGAAAACTTCCTTGAGTTTATTTGTATAACTAACTCCCTTTTGGCAGAGAGGAAACTCATAGAAGAATCTGATCTGTTGCAGGAGAGGAAGACAGTTAAGTGAATTCCAGTACATGCTCACTAAAGGAGCCCTGTCTTGTATTCAGCACAACCAGCTTCCTGTTCAGCCTCCTTAAGAAACAAATAAAAAATTAATGCATCTTTCACATGCTGTACATATCAGGAGATTTGACAGACAAACAGATCTTTGCACACCAGTGTGGTCGTGAAGAGAATCTCAAAGGTAAATTATTCAAAAAGGGAAGAAGGAAAAAAAGAAGACTCTTATGTGCAAATCTCCTTGGATATTAAACTTGCAGTTGGTTACAAAGTGGTCATGCTTTGTAATGAAGGCTGACTATAATCCCCAAGGCCTTCTTTTAAAATTTGCCTTACAACTGCAAAAACCATGGGATCTGAAGTTGGAGGAAAAACTGCCTCTCTCTTCACAGTCCATTAGAATGCTGAGCTCTGATTAGTTAGAAGTTAATCTGCAATCTGGAGCACGGTAGAGGTTTTCAAATGCTGCAGGTATCTGCAGACATATTTTTCTTCATAGCTATTGGAATATCCCTCTTTCCATCTGGGAAAGAAAAACAATTGCGTTTGGCATGCCTCTATGGACCTCAACTTGATTAAGCTCTATGAAGTGCTCTGAGTGCCTATAGGAAGTTAATCTATACTTTTAAAAAAAGTATATTTTGAACCAAAGGAACAAAGTGAAATTCTAAAGTGACTGATAAGATATTTTAATGGGAAAGCATCTCAGGGAGGGTTGGGTGAGTGGAAATGGCCAAACAAGCAGTATATTTCAGCTCTGTGAGCTGAGTTTACTGCCTTATTAGTCACCATCTTAGAAGATGTAAGAAGCAGCACAATCAATAAGGTTTTTGATGAGACCAATTTGGGTGGGTTGAAAAGCACCTCGGAGACTTGGATAAGAATATTAAATTATGTTGACAAGGAGAAATATACACTCAGAACAGGAAAGACCCCCCCCCCCCAAAATGCTCGCTGCAGTCTTCTGCCTGTGAGTAGGGTTCCATGACCTCCCACAGGAACCAATGCTGATAGTTAATCACTTTGAAAATGAAATACTTCCCTATGTCTAACTAAAAGCTGTCAGTTTCTCAAGCCCATAGCTTGTCTATCATCTGCTGAGGAATAGAAACCTGGTCAATATCTCCCTTAAAAGTCTTTACATGTATAAACACATAAAACAGTATAACATGTCCCCTTAAAACAGTATAATGTGTTTCCTTAAACACATTATAATGTTATAACAGTATATGTCCCCAGGAACCACTTTGGTGCCCGATGAGTCCCAGAAAAGTAAAGCTGATTCTCAAATGCGGAGTGAATTTCCAAGTTCATAGGGTAAATGTTAGGAGGAAGGATGGGGTCAGAGAGGCCCTTAAGAAAATTAGTCTGGACTCCAAATTAAGTTGCTCAATATCATTTCCTAAAATAACAACTCTCAGAGAGTTTTTTCTATGAATTTACTAATGTTTAGGTTTTGCCCTGGGTCTTCTCTACTTGTTGGACATTATTTTTTAAATCCTAGGTTTCTTTGCTCTCATATGTATGCCCCGCACTCCCCAAAATAAACAAAGCTAGGCAAATATACCCTAAAAGATGGGTTAACCAGTATCTACAGTAAGGATATTCCCAGTTGTCCATCCTCTAATTCTCTCAACTTATCATAGCATTTGTTTTGTAACATTATAAGGTGCAACTGTAAACTTACAAGATTGGTTCCAATATATCTATTGAAACTATGAACCCCATCCTTCAAATGTGATTGAAACTCCTCTTTCAGAATTGACCTCTGAATCAAATAAAATCAGTCTCATTATTTTAGATTCACAATATTTTTGACCAGAGACTTTGTTACCCTGTTCGATCATACATGTTATTAATAAAACTTGGCTCAATATCACTTTAGACTATTTTTAAAAATCAAATCCACCCTCAAATTGCAAAGATTTAGTACCCCTGAAAAGATCTAAAGCACGTGCTAAATAACACTTAGGAAAAACCTAAAACAGGCATTTCCAAAATATTTTGGGAAATGTTATTATCTTTCAATTAAGATAACAATGGGGGTAAAAGTCCTTAAACTCCACACACTTCTGATTTGAGTTTAAAAAATAGTCCCTCCTCATATACCACTGATTCATGATAATCATACATGAAGAATCAAAAATCTTTCTAGTGAATGTGTATATGTTCCTGTATCTATGCTATCTGCTCAATGCCTTTAATTATTTTACATTTGACTAGTTCCTCAGGGAACCTACTTCTGAGGGAAGACACACATAAAAAAATGTATATATATACATATATAATTTGCATATATACATTATATGTAAATAAATTCCTATAAAGTGTTAAAAAATCCTCAGGACATATTGCCACTGACAATTCTTCTGTCCTTTGGGTGATATGAAAGACAGGGAAAGGAAGAAAAGGCCCAGGAAGTAGAAAGGTAAGACAAAAGGAGCCATATTTGCGTCCAGTGACTTACATCTTCTCTGAGAAGCAGGAAACATTCCTTGACTAACTACCATGTAGGAGAATCATATAATCAAAAGTATTAAACAAAAGGTTCTTGTTCTCCTGCAGATGGTGACTGCAGACATGAAATTAAAAAAACATTTGCTGCTTGGAAGAAAAGCTATGACCAACCTAGAAGGCATATTAGAAAGCAGAGACAATACTTTGACAACAAAGGTCCATCTAGTCAATGCTATGGTTTTTCCATTAGTCATGTATGGATATGAGAGTTGGACTATAAAGAAAGCTTAGTGCTGAAGAACTCATGTTTTTGAACTGTGGTGTTGGAGAAGACTCTGGAAGAGTCCCTTGGACTGCAAGGAGATCCAACCAGTCCATCCTAAAGGAAATCAGTCCTGAATATTCATTGGAAGGACGCTGATGCTGAAGCTGAAACGCCAATACTTTGGCCACCTGATGGGAAGACTGATTCTTCGGAAAAGACTCTGATGCTGAGAAAGATTGAAGGCAGGGTGAGTGACTGAACTGAACTGAACTGAACTTGTGCTCCTGACACTTAGGGGTCATCTAAAGAAAGACTAGAGTGTTAGAATTCTTTAAGCCAATCTCTTAGATTGTCCATTGAAATAGCATTCTAGAGTCTAGAGAGTAGATCCTACTTTTTTTTTAAATCATTGTGAATAAAGGTCACATGTTCAGTTCAATCGCTCAGTCCTGTCTCACTCTCTGCGACCCCATGGACTGCAGCACGCCAGGTTTCCCTGTCCATCACCAGGGGAGGGAACCAAATTCTTTGTGAGTAAAAATGTAGTCTCTTGGACTAACAAGGCACAAACTCTTTCACAGAAGTAAATGAACATGGCTTTGCTCAATTTACTTTTCACAAAGCCATCTTGATTGCCAGTCAGAACTCTGTGCTCTTCTAAGTAAAAAGTGATTAATTAGTTGCTGTCCTACCTTCCAAGATATTAACAGCAAGATGTCCTACCAGTAATTATGGGGAAGCACCTTGCCCTTTATTGATGTCAGAACAATCAGGATAACTTTTATATGTAGAGAAACATACGTCTATATAACACTAAGCAACAAGTGGGAGCCAAGCAACACAAATCAAAAAGGAAAGCTGATGAGGCACAGAAAAGCATGGCAAGACGGCTCCTAGAGGCCATGGTGGCCCTGCAGTGAATTTAACACTTCCATGCTATATTTTTGGTAAGGGAAATGTCATTTTCATGAAGTAGAAGAGAGCAGAACTCTAAATCTCTGTTCCCTTGGATAAAACTGGAGACCCCAAGAACTGCTTCCATAACCATCATGTCCAGATACGCTCATCTTTCCCGTATATGATGCTGTGCTGTGCTTAGTCGCTCAGTCATGTCCAACTCTTTGCGACCCCATGGACTGTAGCCCACCAGGCTCCTCTGTCCATGGGATGCTCCAGGCAAGAATACTGGAGTGGGTGGCTATGCCCTTCTTCAGGGGATCTTCCCAACCAAGGGGTTGAACCCAGATCTTCCGCATTGCAGGTGGATTCGTTACTGTCTGAGCCACCAGGGAAACTCTATATGATGTTAATATATGTTAAGTATTAACATGCATTCAGTTATCCAAATATTTCCTTTATGCCTGTTGCTTTAGTCCTGGCTTAGTTGAACCTTAGTTCTGAAATGGCAGGTGCTATGTTGGTTTGTCAGCTTCAGGTATGATATATTCAGATAAGCATTCAATTATAATCTGAAAAGAGCATCTAATACAAAGGCAGCATGTAGTAAGTATTTTTAATTAATGAAGACAGTGATGATTAATTTGGTGTAAATACTAGTTTAGCACATGTAATAACAATATTCTGAGTTGGGTTTATCTCTTTGACAGTTTGGCCTTTTTTAAATAGTTATGCTTAATTTACAGGCAGAACAACTCTAAGGGCAGGGGCAGATTTACCATGAAGCTAAATGAAGCAAGAGCATCAGGACTCCTCACTTACATGGAGCAGGGGAGGGGCACTGGAAACATGTTCATCTGCCCATGTGTTTTTGCAAAGGTTGCAAAAGAAAAATATCTTTACATATTTTTCCCTAAATGGATCCTTGCAATTAATGTAAACTCAGACCTCACAAATCTGTATCCTCTGTTTAAGGGATACATAAAATGTATATATAAAAGGATGTATAAAAATCTGAGGAAAACTGTGGTGAAGAGTAAGGGAGGGACTTCCATGGTGGTCCAGTGGCTAAGACTCTGCACTCCCAATTCAGGGGGCCTGGGTTCAATCCCTGGTTGGTGAACTAGATCCCACATGCTGCAACTAAAGATCCCATGTACCCCAACTGAGACCTGGTGCAGCCAAGTAAATAAAATATTTCTTAAAAAATAAGGGAGCACTGGGATGACCCAGAGGGATGGGATGAAGAGGGAGGTGGGAGGGGGGTTCAAGATGGGGAACACATGTAAATCCATGGCTGATTCATGTCAATGTATGGCAAAAACCACTACAATATTGTAAAGTAACTAGCATCCAACTAATAAAAATAAATGAAAAAAAAAAAAGGGAAATGCCAAACCATGAACAAAAGATGGATAACTAAGCTCAGAAAAGATGGGGTTAAGGGATATAACTTGATCCATGGACATGCAATAGATATTTGTTTAAAGGACAAAGCTTATATGAAATCTTCCAGATTTCCAGAAGCAAAATAACAGGGCCAGTGATTGAACTCTAAGAAAAGAAGCTCTGTTTGAAATTATAAAGAATTTTACAGTAAGAATGGCAAAGCATTGGAACCAAGTCAAGTTATGAACCTGCTTTCTCTAAAAATCTACTTGAAAGAATAGTTAGGTAGCTGCTAAAAGGGTCTAGAAAAAATGCCAGGAGCCTAGGCTACAGGATAAACCCACAGGGAATTCCTCAGTTTCTGTGTGTTAGATGCTCAGTCGTGTCCAACTCTTTGCGAATCCATGGTCTGTTCATGTAATTCTCCAGGCAAGAATACTGGAGTGGGATGACATTCCCTTCCCAGGGGATCTTCCCAACCAATGGATCGAACCTATGTCTCCTGCATTGCAGGCAGATTCTTTACCATTTGAGCTACCCTCAGTTTCTATTCTAGGATATTTTGGCTTTAGTATTATGTATGTCTGAGTCCTTAGTTCATAGAACAGGAAAAATAACATGAATATCTTGCTATTCAACCCCTTAAATCTGGGATTGCTATAGCCATAAAGAGTTGATCTGTGAAAATACCTGAAAACAATATTAGAGTGTGGATCACTTCACAATTGGGTTTGAATAGGCCAGAGTGTAGAATCAGGGTTTTTCGCTTTAAGATCCTCTTTTTAAAACTAGAAATAATAAGGACATTGTTATATGGTGGTGATTGTGTTCTGGGAAGCAAGCCATTCCATCTGTATATGAGCATTGCAGCTACATTCCAGAATGTAAAACCCATCTCACTTGGGATTATATCCTTGATCATGACATAGATTTGGTCAAATATCATTGCTTCCTTACTGATGGGAATATCCTTGTCTTACTATGCTAATGTTCTACTGCCCTCTCCTTTACCTTCTTCCTCCCTGGATACTATATCATTATTTATAGAGCAGTTTTCTGGCTTCATCATGAATCTTCTGCTTAAGTTGCCTTATTTATTGGTATAGAGGGATTTTGCCATTAGGCTTGACATGGTGGACAAATAATTTACTAAGGGATTTAGGGAGTTTACAGACACACCGGATTTTATTTCTTGTATAAAACTTTGTAATAATAAATGTGTTTTAGATTTGACTTCTTTGAAATGTGAACTTCTGTATAATGCCTCCCTGGCTACTGCAATGAAATCTCAGTCTTACTTTCTGCATACTGTGAGTGTTAGTGCTTCAGGACTATAAAGGTAAAATACAACACTATGATATGTTTAACAAATATAATATGACTAAATTTTATCCTGTAAAACTTATGACTATTTTTCTTCTTTTAAAATGCAGCAACTCCTGCAAATAAAAGAAGCTGAAATTTTTATTCCCTTCAAAGGGTTTTTGAAGATAACAAGACTTAGAGAAGGTAGAAAGATCAGGTGCATGTTTGAAGAATAGTCCTTCTGTAATGATTTTTACCATAAAGAGAAAAACATCCTAGAGACATAAGCAGGGGACTAGCTTGTCGTGGATAAACAATGAAGATTTAAGGGGTCATAGTCAGTCATAAGGGAATAGTAAATCACAAAGTAACGCTGACAAATGAGAAGCTGGATATGAGATTGTAGAAATGAAACAGAGTACACATGAGGTACTTCCAGTGCACTTGGATAGCCCACTCAAGAGCTGTATGTTCCTGGAAAATACAGGTCACTTTGGGATTTCACAATGACAAGTGATGGGGTGAATGTAGACAAATTTAAGTAATTTAGTCAAATATTTGCTGAATCAATGTTGACAAGGGGTCAAAGGAATCATTGAAGTAATGAAAGATTTTGGAAAAACTGGCCGAGGGAGGCAAGGGGGAGGAGAGAGACAACAGCTAGAGGGCTTTGAAGCATTTAATACAGAAGATCATTTATTATTAGATGTCTAGCACAGGAGAAGCACAATTACTAGTTACAAATGTGATTACCAATCAAGAAATATCTGCCGGTGACTATGTGTCACGCACTCTACGGCGTGACAAAAATTCAGACAGGTGAGATACATATATTCCAGAGGAATTCACAGCAGAAAGGAGAAGGTAGGTCTGCACGCCATCAATTATAATGAGTGCAGTGTGACAAAATCACATGAGCTATGTGATGGAAGCATATGAACTAGGGAGCAATGAAATCTCCCTGGAGTTGAGGAGGGAGAGAATAGGAAAGATGTAAAGGCGAAAGTCGTCATTGAGTGAGTCTTGAATGAAAAAAATGATGTCATCAGGTGGAAGAAAGATGGTGAGCATGAAGACATTTCAAGCAGAGGAAAAGAAGAGTGTTTGAGGAGGAGTTAGAGTGCCAAGGTTTCCAAATGCTAGTTGAGACTTTACTGTCACCCAGGTATGGCCATTAAAGGTCTAAGAAAGTGAGTCTCACTAAGCCTGGGGTCACCCTGTGCAGTATCCAAGATGAGGGCAGCAGTTCTGTCTCAGGGGCAATATGTAAAGACGTGAATGTCACCTGGAAAGGAAAGTGGAAATCAAGAGTGCAGTTGATAACCATACCTCTTCCAATGAATAATTCCTATCTTCTCTGAAAGCTAACCCCTCTTAAGGAGGGACTGCATTTGAAAGTTAAAACGCAAGAGACGGTATCTGTTTTCTGCAATTTCCCTATCAGAAATTCACCTCCACACCCTTGTTTGCATGTGCTATATTAAGGGTCAGCAAGTGTTTTCTGCAAAGGGCCAGACAGTAAATATTTTCAGCCTTTGGGGTCATATGGACCCTGTCTCAAGCACGCAGCATCGCCATTACCATCACAGAATGAAAGCAGCCACAGAAATACATAAACAAAGGAGCTTGGCTGTGCACCAATATGACTTTATTAATAAAAGCATAGGGCATGCTAGATTTGGCCCCTGGGTCATATATTGCTGATCCCTAATCTATATCACAAGGGAGGCGATTACCAAAGGATGCCAATCTGAAAAACACAGCTGGATTATAAGACCACAACAGATAGGTTAAGTTGTGGAATGTCCTTGATGGGAAGAAGTGAAATGCTAGACCTAGAAAGATTAGGCAGCTGCGTACATGATGTTTTTTCAAGAGGTACAAGAAAAGTTGCCTTTCTCCCCAGTATTTCCTCTATCAGCAAGCCATGCAGCAAGAAGTTCTTGACAGCAGATTAATCTGCCTCTGCCAGATTAAGGCACTGTCTGGAATTTAAAGGGCACACATGTAGTAGAGAATGAGTGACATATTAGTACTGCATGAGTTTATCAGATCAATTAGCTGAGAGCTGGCAGGGGACAAGGACCAGGGCGAAAAGAATTCAAAATGAACTCAATGTCTTTGTAAGTCCCATAGAGTTTTTCATATTTTTGGCACTAAAAATATGCTTTTACTGTATCACATGCTTTGCTATACATCCCATCTTTTGTCAGAGCTTCCTGTCTGCCTCTAGGTAAAGATTTCTGCACAGCCTCCATATTCTAGAAGATAAGGTTACTCTATTTAATTGAAATGATAAAGCCCTTGGGAAGACTCTTTCTTTCAAGAGGGTCAGAATTCATTTTTTTGTCCTATATCACAGAAGGATATACAACTTATGAAATAGTTAGGATTCATAAGGAAAAAAAAACATCTAATAGTAACTAGTAAAGTCTTCTAAACAGGAATACACAGTGATTCCTATACTTATGGGAAAAAAGTTATAATTCTAAAATCTTAAGTCTTAATCTAAAATATTGATTGTACAAGGCACTTTATAACTAATGCTGAAACCTGTCAGCTGTTGCCATGTGGCTTTACCATTTGGCAATTTTTTTTCTTTCCATAGCACTTATTAGGTTTTAACAAACTATATAATTTTTCTAATAATTGTGTTTATTGTTTATTATCTCACCTTTCCCTTTACAAGTCAAATTTCATGAAGGCAGAGATTTTTAGTAAACTAAAAAGTGTCCGTAGCTAGAATGGTATCTTTAATTTAGTGAGTACTCAGTAAATATTTGCTGAATGAATGAGTGAGAAAAAGCAAGCAAGCAAGCTAGAAAAGCAGACCTGTCTTGTATAAGTATATTTCAGCTAAAGACAGAAAATAAATAAGGAAGGGTAACTTGGAAATAAACAAATAATCTTTTCTATTTAAAGTTCTATTCACCAAGACTCTTTTTTAAAACAATTTAAGTGTGCATTTCACAAAAACATCTCCTTCATGTGTATTTTGTGAATTTGGAACTGTTGAGAATTCAAACAATGCCAAGCAGCAATGTACTTTGTGTTCTCTATTTTATAGCTACTCCTAGTTACTGGCCCTAATCCATCAAACTTGAACCTTCTTACTTGCTGGCAGAGCTCTGGATCAGTTTGGCTGCTTAGACTCTGCACAGTCACGTTCAGGGAAGGATCTCTGTCCCTGCCCCATGGGTAAATCATGATTAATCTAAGACTCTTTTTGATGGTGATTAGTTAAGAGGTGGGCATGTGACTGAATCCCGGACAACAGAATTTGAAGAAAAAAAATCTGTCCAGGGGCTTCTGGAAAAGTTTTTCTCCTTAGCAAAACAAAACCAAAAAAACTTCATGGGTGACAATGACCTATTCTTTGTTATATATCACTATATTTGTATATGATACCTGAAACCACCGCAGCCATTTTGCAACCATGAGCCAACACGCCAAGGGTGGCGGAACAGAATCATTTGCAAAATCCCAGGTCTAGGTGATTATATCATGAGGTTGCTAAATTAATCATACCTGTAACTGCTTTACCTCTACATTTCTTGTGATATGTGAGATTAAAATCATATTCTTAAGCCAAATTTAGTTATATCACAGTCAAAAGTATCCTGATAGATTATGAAAAAGGACAAATACCAAAATACACTCATCTGTTTAAAATAGAGTTAAAGCAATTATTTTCAGGCACTAACAAAAATATTTAAGAAACAACATCTACATATACAAGCAGTTATATTTACAGTAATAGTTATACATTAATTTGCTGTATTCATTAAAGCCCTTTACGTAAAAGGTGATCTAAAACATATTTGGCTGAAATAATGCTCAAATGCAATAAAATGTATTTCTATGAAAATATTATATATTTAGACTTTTAATATAGTATGAGAGAACCATCACATAATAATGATTATGTGATAATCATAATCATAAGGCAATATACTTTATCTTAAATTGATTTTTTATTAATAAATCTTGTATTTTATTTTATTTTTTTTTTTTTAATATTTATTTATTATTTTGGTTACTCTGGATCTTAGTTGAGGCAAGTGAACTCTTAGTTGAGGCATGTGGGATCTAGTTCCCTGTCCTGGGATTGAACCTGGGCTTCCTGCATTGGAAGCACAAAGTCTTAGCCACTGGACCACCAGGGAAGTCCCATAAATCTTGTATTTTAAACTAAGGAGCAAGAACTTGGGGAAATACTTTCTTAGAGATGTCATCTGATGAAGGTTTATAACACTAAAAATAATCTTCAAAATCAAGTTTCCAGGTTGTTAGGGACATCAACCCATATCTCCCATCTAGAGATTACAATAGGTCATTACAATAGTTATTATTTTATCTACATTTTACTTGATTATCTGTCTTGCTCTTCTGAATCACTGTTGTATTTGTCTCTAATGTACATGGAAATTGTTTCTTTTCCTTCTAGACCAAGGAGAAATGAGCAAAAACAAATTATACATTATTCCAAACTATTCCATCTCCAGTATAAACAAGTTTGGCTCTTTCATGCACTATTAATAAAATCTTTAAAAAATAAAATGACTTTTTAGCTAAACCATCATACTGAGTAATCCACTAATTTGAACACAGAATGTTAAAGATCTTGAAGAATAATACACTTTGAACATATTACTGGCCCCTTGCCATGGGGGTAGTTTGATGAGGGCATTATGTAAAACAAAAAGAGAAGGAAGATTATATTGGTTTATTTACAGGTGACTCCCAATAGTCAATGATGATTAGCATGGCACCAATGATCGGGTATTCTGAAAAAGGCATCGTGAAATGAGCTAATTAATATTTTAAATCACAACTAAAGGAATAACTAATAGCACTATACACTAAATGTTGATGATCATATACATACAGGCATAAACTGCTAGGAATTATTACAAGTAAATAAAAATTTTAGAGCTTAAATCTTCACAAGATTTTAAGAAAAATATATTCACAATCTAAATATATATCTACCTCCAAAGAAATGTCTGGAAGAATGTATGGCAAGCTATTACTATTAGTTATCTCTGGGTAGAAGGATTTCAGTTGATTCTTTTTTTTTTTGACTATGGTTTCCAATTTTCCTAAAATTTACATGCACGATTTAAAAATTTTATGAGTCATATGAACCAGAACATCTTTCAATGATAGAGAAAACATTAGTAATTAAAACAATAGTACACATCCCTTGGCAGTGGCAGTAATGGAGAGGACCTAAAGGCCCTGGAAAAACAAAAACAAAAACAAAAAACAATACTTTTCATTGATCAATAATTGAAATTACAGTTGTATACAAAATTGATGTGACAAACAGATGCATTATTAATTCATCTAGTACAAATTTTGCTTCTTAATTTGTCACCTTGCATTGTTTTCCATATGAAAACTAAAAAAAAAAAAAACTTTAACAAATAACCCTAAGGTCAGGTTTCTCAATCTTGGCAAGGATTATTTCTTTGTTGTGGGGGACCTTAATGTACACTGTATGACGTTTAGTGGCATTCTAGGCTTCACCCACTAGACACTAGGAGCACTTCCTCCCTGTTTGTGACAACCTAAAGTATCTCTGGAGTGAAGTGAAGCTGCTCAGTCATGTCCAACTCTTTGTGACTCCGTGGACTGTAGCCTACCAGGCTCCTCCGACCATGGGATTCTCCAGGCAAGAATACTGGAGTGGATTGCCATTTCCTTCTCCAGGGGATCTTCCCAACCCAGGGATTGAACCCCAGTCTCCCACATTGGAGGCAGACGCTTTAACCTCTGAGCCACCAGGGAAGCAAAAGTATCTCTAGACCTTGCCAAATGTCTCCTGGGAAGCAAGATCATCCCCGAATTAGACCCACTACTCCAAAGTAACACCAGACAAGTCAGTCTTTAAGGAATTGGTTTTGCCTTAGATAAACTGGTTCAATTGACCTAATGCTCAAGAGAGCTCAGTCATAAGAAGTAATTGAAGCTTGGTTACTCCTTGTCCAAGCATATGATGGAATAACCTTTAGATCATAATAACTGCCTGAAAGCTGCTTCCCTGTAAATGAAATAGCTATCTTTCCACTTTGAACTCATCATAGAAAACTAGGAAATATACATGTTTACCACTAAACATTAACACCAAATCAGTTGGGGAAGAATGAAAAAGGAAGGACTCCTTTAAATGTGAAAGGCTGCTATATATGTCACTTCTTTGAAGGCTTCCTTAAATCAGACAAAAGAAATGTCTTTCTCCTCTCCTCTCACAAGCCCTTTGTATATATTATCATTTTATTATTAGAATTTGTTGCTTCAATGCTCTTTCCCACTAGATCGTGAGATCTGGATGGCCAAATTTTTTATTTTCTTCATCATTGGTCATTTGGTTCATTCATTGTTGAAATAATTCACTGAATCAATGAATTTTATATATATATATATATGAAAGTGTGTGTGTATACACACACACACACACACACACACACACACACACACACACACTTAGTGATTAGCACTACGCTTGGCCCATGGTAGGCTGATCACAGAGTAACCACAGTAGTTCTGGTCACAGAGGATTTGGAGATAAACACATTACAGGGTAAAATGTGCTAGGATGGAGGTATGAAAGAGCCCAGAAGGGATGTCTAGACCAAAGTTGGGGCAGTAGGGAGGGTTTCTTAGATGAAGTGACTTAAACACTTTGGTAAAAGAATTGGAGAGGAAGTGTGGGGAGGAGAAGAGGGAGTGGATATATAGGTAAAAAGGAGCTCCATGGGTATGGTTCCAAGGAGAATCCTGTCTCCTACTGCCTGTACTGCTAGGGCCTCTTTTCTGATGAACAAATAAGGATGAAGCAGAATGAAAAAAAAAACAGCAAGCTGAGAGGGTGGCAGCAGTAGCATTTTAGCCTCTGGCATCTTCCTACTTAGGTTTTAACAGGCAGACTTTGATAATAATCAATAGCTTTGGCCAGTCTCAGGCCCACCAGGAAGGTCAGCTCATATACCTTCTAGCTTATCTTATAACTTTCTTACTAGTGAAACCTAGTAGGATCCTGTGAGACTCCTGGGCGTGGAAGCCTTTTTGCATTCACCTTTTCTTGTTTGAAGGGAATAAATTACAGCCTCCATGACCTTCTCGGAGTTCCAAAGGGCAGATTACAACAGCTGCTAATCAGGGAAGGGAGGGGACACAGAGACAAAGGAGGAACAGCCAGGAAACAATAGTTCAGCCTTGGGGCAGGGTCCTGGTTCCACCTCAAGGGATTTGTTTTTCCGTTGCTCAGTCCTGTCCTACTCTTTGTGACTCCATGGACTGCAGCACACCAGGCTTCCCTGTCCTTTACCATCTCCCATCAAAGAGGAAAAGTTAAAATTTTACATAACTTCCTTCTCCTTCTGCCTCTGTAACTCAGCTTGTCCCTTGCAAAGTCTAGATAACATAGGTACGTAGTCTCAGAAAGTGGGGACTTGCAATACTAGGAACTGGAGTTTTTCTCACTCACCATTGTCCTGCTCTTTGCAATCACCCAGCCCCTGCAAACCTGCTTAATCACGCCTGTCCAGGTCAGGCATCCCCCTCCCTATCTTGACCACTGTTCGCGGGCACGAAACCCTTAGTTTAAACCAGCCTATTAACAGCTACTGTTGCCCACTACAATCTGTCTTTAAAAGCTCTGTAATCCCTTTGTTCCTGGCTCAGAGCTTGGAGTGTAAACTCCTCTGGGCCCGCTGGCGTAATAAACCTGAGTTCTGCAACTTTCCAAGTGTGGTGCTTGGTTTCTCGAGTACTGGTTTCTGCAACACCAGAGATTGCTCAAACTCATATTCATTGAGTCAGTGATGCCATCCAACCATCTCATCCTCTGTCGTTCCCTTCTCCTCCTGCCTTCAACCTTTCCCAGCATTAGGGTCTTTCCTAATGAGTCAGCTCTTCGCATCAGGTGGCCAAAGTATTGAAGCTTCAGCATCAGTCCTTCAATGAATAATCAGGATTGATTACTTTAGGACTGACTGGTTTGACCTCCATGCAGTCCAAGGGACTCTCAAGTCTTGTCCAACACCACCAGTCAAAAGCATCAATTCATTAAAGCTCAGCCTTCTTAAAGGTCCAAATCTTACATCCACATATGACTAATGGAAAAACCATAGCTTTAATTAGACAGACCTTTGTTAGAAAAGTAATATCTCTGCTTTTTAATATGCTGCCTAGATTTCTCATAGCTTTTATTCCAAGGGGTAAGCGTCTTTTAATTTCATGGCTGCAATCACCATCTGCAGTGATTTTGGAGCCCAAAAAATAGTCTCTCACTGTTTCTATTTTTTCCCCATCTATATGCCATGAAGTGATGGGACAGGATATTAGTTTTTTGAATTTTGAGTTTTAAGCCAGCTTTTGCACTCTCCTCTTTCACTTTCGTCAACAGGCTTTTTAGTTTTCTCTTTGCTTTTTGCCAAAAGGGTGGTGCCATCTGCATATCTGAGGTTGTTGATTTCTCCAGGCTATCCTGATTCCAGCTTGTGCTTCATCCAGCCCAGCATTTCACATCATGCATATAAGTTAAATAAGCAGGGTGACAATATACAGGCTTGACAGACTCCTTTCCCAATTTGGAACCAGTCTGTTCTTCCAAGTCTGGTTCTAACTGTTGCTTCTTGACCTCCATACAGGTTTTGCAAGAGACAGCTAAAGTGATCAGGTATTCCCATCTCTTTAAGAATTTTCCACAGTTTGTTGTGACCCACACAGTCAAAGACTTTAGTATAGTCAATGAAGCAGAAGTAGATGTTTCTCTGGAATTCTCTTGCTTCTCTGATGATCCAACAGATGTTGTTAATTTGATCTCTGGTTCCTCTACCTTTTCTAAAATCAGCTTGAATATGTGGAAAGATCTCGGTTCACATACTGTTGAAGCCTAGCTTGGAGAATTTTGAGCATTACTTTGCTAGTGTATGAAATGAGTGAAATTGTGCAGTAGTTTGAACATTCTTTGTCATTGCCTTTCTTTGGGATTGGAATGAAAACTGACCTTTTCCAGTCCTCTGGCCACTGCTGAGTTTTCCAAATTTGCTGGCCTATTGAGTGCAGCACTTTCACACCATCATCTTTTAGGATTTGAAATAGCTCAACTGCAATTCCATCACCTCCACTAGCTTTGTTCATAGAGATGCTTCCTAAGGCCCACTTGACTTTTCAATCCAGGATGTCTGGCTCTAGGTGAGTGATCACACCCTCTGATGGTTATCTGGGTCATGAAGATCTTTTTTGTATAGTTCTTCTGTGTATTCTTGCCACCTCTTCTTAATCAGACTGGTTCCAAATAGGAAAAGGAGTACGTCAAGACTGTATATTGTCATCATGCTTATTTAACTTGTATGCAGAGTACATCATGAGAAACGCTGAGCTGGAGGAAGCACAAGCTGGAATCAAGACTGCTGGGAAAAAAAATCAATAACCTCAGATATGAAGCCACACTTATGGAAGAAAGTGAAGAAGAACTAAACAGCCTCTTGATGAAAGTGAAAGAAGAGAGTGAAAAAGTTGATTTAAAGCTCAACATTCAGAAGACTAAGATCATGGCATCCGGTCCCATCGCTTCATGGCAAATAGATAGGGAAACAGTGGAAACAGTGGCTGACTTTATTTTTCTGGGCTCCAAAATCACTGCAGATGGTGATTGCAGCCATGAAATTAAAAGACACTTACCCCTTGGAAGGAAAGTTATGACCAACCTAAATAGCATATTAAAAAGCAGAGACATTACTTTGTCAACAAAGGTCCATCTAGTCAAGGCTATGGTTTTTCCAGTGGTCATGTATGGATGTGAGAGTTGGACTATAAAAAAAAGCTGAGCTCAGAAGAATTGATGCTTTTGAACTGTGTTGTTGGAGAAGACTCTTGAGAATCCCTTGTACTGCAAGGAGAGCCAACCAGTCCATGCTAAAGGAGATCAGTCCTGGGTGTTCATTGGAAGGACTGATGTTTAAGCTGAAACTCCAATATTTTGGCCACCTGATGTGAAGAGCTGACTCATTGGAAAAGACCCTGATGCTGGGAAAGATTGAGGGCAGGAGGAAAAGGGAACGATAGAGGATAAGATGGTTGGATGGCATCACTGACTCAATGGACATGGTTTTAGATGGACTCTGGGAGTTGGTGATGGACAGGGAGGCCTGGTGTGCTGTGGTTCATGGGGTCGCAAAGTGTTGGACATGACTGAGCGACTGAACTGAACTGAATTTCTTAATCTTCTGCTTCTGTTAGGTCGATAATGTTTCTGTCCTTTATTGTGCCCATCTTTGCATGAAATGTTCCCTTGGTATCTCTAATTTTCTTGACGAGATCTCTAGTCTTTCCCATTCTATTGTTCTTTATTTCTTTGCATTGATCACTTAGGAAGGCTTTCTTGTCTCTCCTTGCTATTCTTCAGAACTTGGCATTCAGATGGGCACATCTTTCCTTTCCTCCTTGCCTTTTGCTTCTCTTCTTTTCTCAGCTATTTGATAGACCTCCTGAGACAACCATTTTGCCTTTTTACATTTCTTTTTCTTGGGGATGGTTTTGATTACCACCTCCTGTACAACATCATGAACCTCTGTCAATAGTTCTGCAGGCATTCTATCAGATCTAATCGCTTGAATCTATTTATCACTTCTACAATATAATTGTAAGGGATTTGATTTAAGTCATACCTTTATGGCTTTTGGTTTTCCCTACTTTCTTCAATTTAAGCCTGAATTTTGTGATAAGGGGTTCATGATTTGAGCCACAGTCAGCTCCCTGTCTTGTTTTTGTTGACTGGATAGAGCTTCTCCATCTTTGGCCACAAAAAAATATAATCAATCTGATTTCAGTATTGACCATTTGTTGATGTCCATGTCAAGGGATCCACCTAACAACATCTTTTAGATCTTCTGCAGACTAAAACCCCCAACAAATGGAAGATGAACTACTTGATGGAGCATTCTTCATTCCAGAGAGAAACTCATAGTTTGATAACCTGAAGAACGACAGCTCATCAGCAGACCATGTGAGGCTCGATTAAAGGAATACAGACCCTGCACACACCCTGATCCAAATTGTCAACTCTATCCTTGAACCGTTGCTATAATACTCCTCACCCAATCCTCCTGGGTTGGGACACATGGTTTGGTGGGGCCTGAACCCACTGTGTCTCTCTTTGCCTGCTAAATCAATAAAGCTATCCTTTCCTACTTCACCCAAAACTCTGTTTCCAAGATTTGATCTGGCACCAGTGCACAGAAGCTGAATTTCAGCATAATTTCCTGGTGGTTGGAAATAAATTTAATAACTTATTTATGGGGAACACTTACTTGAAAAATTCCAAATTAGGTGTTATTGCTAGAACTAAAGATAATGCATTTTGTTTCCTGGTTCTAGTTAACACTAGACTTTAATGAGAAAAGTAGGTATTGAACTGATTTTGTTAAAATTTTCAGTGTTAGCTATCACACTGTCTTAGATTTCTAAAGGGTGATATCCAGCTTGCCATAAACAATTCTGAAAACTTAGAGAAATACATTTAGAAACACTTAAAGAGTAGGGAATGGCAACCCAATCCAGTAATCTTGCCTGGAAAATTCCATGGGCAGAGGGGCCTGGCAGGGTGCAGTCCACGGGGCCACAAAGAGTTGGGCATGATTGAGTGACTGAGCACAAATACATGGTATATTAAAATTTTATAATATTAACCTAAAATGTGTACACATTTTGGAATCATTTATACCAGTAGGCGTTTTTCTCATGTTGGGGAATGTGAGTTTTCTTTATCCATGTATGCCACTGTTACATCTTCCTTTAGTTCCTTACAATATTTACCTTTTTCATACAAGGAACAATAATATCAGAAAAATAGGGCATCTACTTCTGGCCCAAAGTAAACAGTCAAACAGAATACAAGTTGATAGGTGACACTGTTTTCTAAAGAAGAATTCAATGATGTCTATATAACACAGTAAAATCTGTTCTCTGGCATAGCTGGGGAATGAGGTATTCTGGTCAAATATTCTGCTTAATAATGTTACCATATATTTTACATGGATTGCATATTTTCAAAGAGTTGCAATAGCTCAAAATAAATCTAAGGCTATGTAGCCAGGGTGGTCCCAGCTGAGCTCAAAGGGAATTATCTGGGTGTGTGTGATTAAAAAGAGGGAGCTGGTGGGACCTTAGGGCTCTATTTGCATAAAAGGATTTATACTGGTGCTTTATTTATCCCTCACTTCTAGGAAAAGGAAGATTCCTTCCTAGTTGCTTAAGGGAGGAAGGATGGCAATGGAGGGGTTTATAGTCTTAGGATCCCCTTTAGGTCTCTAGAACATTAAAAAAAAAAAAAAATTAATTAATTCTCCAAGGAGAAAGGAATTAGAAGAAGAAAGAAAGAAACTTTTTAAGAAAGGTCCTTGGAAGCATGGCTTTGTCTGCACTGAGCATAACCCCATAGTCTAGTACTGCAAGGACTGATGGTAAAATTGGAACATCAGGAGACTTGGTCGAGATGTGGGCATTATCATTGAGGGTAATGCAAGTAGCTTTGCCAGCAAAAGGTATTCAGCAGAGGGGAGTGGGAGCTGTAGGACAGAAAGGGCATGACTTTGTCTTTGTTCAGTGCTACATTCTTATCACCCTAGAATAGTAGGCACTCAAATATTTGTGGGCAAATATCAAGTAGTGACTATAGATGACATGTTTTTGAGCCCAAATGAAATGACTCTACATGTACTTGTGGGAGTGGAGACTTTGCAGAGAGCTTGAGTCCTGCCAATGGGGGTAAAGAAGAAATAATTGGGGATATTTGGATCATTGTTACTACGGTAAACATGTGACTTCATAGGCGATGAGAAATTTTGCTTCAAATACAACTATACTATTCAAGAGGAACAGGCACATCTTTGCTGTTTCTCAAGGGCATCTTCATAATGTTATGAATGTGAAAGTATTACTCTGTCAGTTGTGTCCAGCTCTTGTGACTCCATGGACTGTAGCCCTCCAGGCTCCTCTGACCATGAAATTCTCCACACAAGAATACTGGAAGAGGTTGTCATTTCCTTCTCCAGGGGATCTTCCCAACCCAGTGATTGAACCCACATCTCCTGCTTGGCAGGCAGATTCTTTAGCATCTGAGTCACCAGGGAAGCTCTTATAATACTAATAATACTAATCATCATTTTATTGGCAAAGCAAAGATGCATCAATTTATGCAGCATCTAATAGATTTTGGATAATGGAACTCTACATAATAGATTTTATATTACTGATGAAGACTCTTTGTTAAAGAACATTTGGTTTCTTACATAAGTCCACCATTTTTATAATATTGCACTAAATTTTCCTTTAAATGTCAAGTGCTTTGTGAATTGAAGGCTTAAAAATATGTCAAAATAACTTAGTCTTCTTAGATCAGGAATTATATGCACAATCCTTTATGTAAAAATTCATCCTCATTTCTTTAAAGGCAAATTGCCTTTAATGAATGAATAAAATGTACTATATATCGTCAATTTAGTTGTTTGAGTCTAAGTAAAATGCAGTTATTCACTTTGGTTTCCAGTTATAGTTCAGATTTAGATATGACTAAGGCTTTGTAAAGAGGAAAATGGCTTGAGGAAAATGAGAGCTTCTCAAAATTAACTAATCTCCATAAGCCAAAATGGCTACAAGGAGCTCTCAAATAAGGTTACACTTTAAAAGAACAATTACTTTAAGATAGAAGAAAGAACATCCCTAACTGAGAATTAAGAGTGACTTCGGTTGTCAGAACTCCTGATGCTACAGGAGCAATTAACACAGGATGACGATCATACATTTGCCTCCGAGCCTTCAGTTTTGATGCTGTGCTCCCCAACTTTCTCTCTATTCTAAAAGGTTTAGGTCCTCTTAGGCACTTCCTGTTGTTTTGTTCTGCTGCTTCCACATTGTCCATACTCGACTTTTCCCAGTCTGGGAGGAGAGTTCAAGTTCGGTGATTATGGCTTATTCAGCCAAACTTAGGATGGTCTGAGTTTAAGGTAATCTTCGTTCTTTTGAAAACCACTTTCATTTTCAACATTTTGATCTTATACCGAGGACACAAGTCATTAAAGAATCTTCTATGGTGAAACGGACCACCAGCCCAGGTGGGATACATGAGTCAGGTGCTCGGGCCTGGTGCACTGGGAGGACCCTGAGGAGTCGGGTGGGGAGGGAGGTGGGAGGGGGGATCGGGATGGGGAATACGTGTAACTATATGGCTGATTCATATCAATGTATGACAAAACCCACTGAAATGTTGTAAAGTGATTGGTCTCCAACTAATAAAATAATATTTAAAAAAAAAAAAAAGAATCTTGAGTCAGGAAAGTAACATTATCTTGTTTGTTTGGTTTTTTAAGCTTTACTCTAACTACAATGTGGGGAATGGATTAGAAGTTAGAAATGGTAAGAGATGGAGGCAGAGAGACCAGTCAGATCATCATTGTATTAGTCCATCTGAGAGATGGTAGGGGACCAGAACTAAAGTAGAGTCAGTGGGTTTGAAGAGAAATGTATGAAGACCAAAGATTTAGGAGGTAGAAACAACAAGGGACTTCCCAGGTGGCAGAGTAGTAAAGAATACTTCTGCCAATGCAGGAGACGCGAGTTCATTTCCTGGGTTGGGAAGATCCCCTGGAATAGGAAATGGCAACCCACTCTAGCATTCTTGCCTGGAAAATTCCATGGACAGAGGACCCTGGTAGGTTATAGTTTATAGGGGTGCAAATAATTGGACATGACTGAGCAACTGAGCATGAGAAGCAAAAAGACTGAACAATGGCATAAAACTCAGATTTATAGATATCACTTAACCTCCTAACACTTGGCCATTTCAATGGTCGTCTAAGACGTGTTGAAAAATGGTTAAAGTCTTGATTTTTTAAAAAATATGGTTTAATTGTCAGATGGATAGTAGCAAATACTTATTTTGTTAAGGAGAAATCTGCTAACTTTCTTAACAGTAACAGTTTCTTAAGTTAGGTCAATGAATTTAATAATCTTATAAAGCCCCATTCCTCTATTTCTAGTATATGAGGATGCTCACACAATGAATATTTACTGAGTGCCTGGGTAACAGATTGTTCTTTATAAAACAAAGCAAAACAAAAACAAAGAAGCAGCAGGAAACTGACAGAATTAAAAGAGAAAAGAAATATTTTCTATAATTTATTTGGAGCTATGAAAGTTATTGAAGTATAATACTTGCCTCGAACATTTCCCAACAGCTGAGATTAATTTTTATGCCTTAGCAAGATACTGCATAGTGGTGAAACATGTAAGGTTCAATGATTTTGAATATTCTATTCAAAATATCTTGAAAGAAAAAAGACTGTGCAGTCAACTTTTGAACTAGTAGAATGACTGAAGCATAAAGGAGAATAAGCAAAAGAGATGCTTCGATATTGTATAAACATGGAATTCAATTTTCTTCCACAAAATATTCAACTTAATTTTAGGTGTTATTAATTAACCTTGTCTGTATTAATAAGCAGTTTTAAAAACTTTCCTGCTCTCAGAGAAGCTAGCTAAAAACAGTCTTAATTCTGAATTTAGAAATGTTTCCAATTACATATATCGTTATGTCAATATATAGGACATGTAACTGAACATCTAGAATATCCTTATTAGTTGAGTAATATATAATAGGAATGATATGAATAATTTATAGAGAAACATCTCATAGATATTATCCAATTGTGCTTTCATTCATTTGAATGTGATTATTTTGAAAAAGGTCTTAGTCCATAATGTTCAACCCTTTATGTTTATTTCCATTTGCACCATCCTTTAGAGGCTATCTTTTTTAGGAAGATTTTTTTTTGGTATCTGCATTTTGTATATGCTATACATGCCAAATAGATCTCCCAAGATGAAACTCTGAGCTCATTTGGAAGTAATTTTTGGTAGTACATGAATCAGAACTCTTCTTTTCTTCTCAGCACTACTGGTATTTTATTGTTTCCATCTATAGTCCAATATGCTTTTAAGTGCCAAGAACCCTAAGGCCAAACACACAAAGCACTAAGAAAATGGGAACTTTTGGCAGTGACAATTTTGGCCTCTCTTTTAGGGCTATTCCCTCCCCTGGGAGAGTAAAATCACTTTAAGTGCACTATGAAACAGGGCCATGATGAGCACAGATGATTGACTGAAGTTGGTGATGTTGATTTAGGAGTCTTCGGCTTATAGGTCAGGTGTAAAACCCGTAAACCTGCTTGTCAAAGTCCTGTGGATTTTTCCAGACTGCCTAAATGTCACTTTCTCTTTGACGGTTTCTCTGGGCAGCTCTGGCAGGGTTAGGCATCTCCTCTATTGTATTATTATAGCACCCTGATACATTCCTATAGCAGCGCTTATCAAACTATATTGCATTTGTCCATCTCCCTCCACTCATGGATAGAGAGAAACTATTCTCTTCCTTTTATCTCTGGACTAGAGCATTACCCAAATCAAGCTGGCTCTAAACAAGTAATAACTGAATGGATGGGCAAAGAATGACTAGTAATACTCTCCATCTGCACAGAATAGGTTATGATCTGTTCTCACATCGTGGTGAGGAAGACATGGAAGGAACTATCACCCATATTTTATAAATGAGGAAACCCCAGAGACATCATATGACTAATCCAACTTCAAAATGGCTAAAAAGTTGCATACCTACTTTTCATGCCAGTAAGTTGACACGGATTTGTAAATAGAAGAAGTAGTACTCAGTAGGACAGATAGCAATGACTGACGAAAGATACAGTGTAGGAGTGGTTGCCTGCTATGAAAGCTCCCAAACTCTTAGCAGGCTCTCAAGAAGGTAACTTCCATGCACACAAAACCGGACTTCAGGTATTTACAACGAGAAAGATTTGTGACAAATAAATCATTTCCCTGTACTCAAGTTACAGCCACAGTGAAGCCAGGAGACAAAGAGACATACTCCTTTTATGTATGTAGTACAAATATCTCTCTCTAATTCCCACCATGAATCATAGACTCTAAAAAGAAACAAGTTCTTAGAGATCAGTAGTGTAATTCTGTCATTTCCTAACTAACTTACTAGCTAACTAGCTAGAAAGATAAATGATTTAACCTAACCACATAGCTTATTTGTGAGAGCACCAGGACATACAATTAATTCTTCTTATCATTAATATCCTTAGCTTTTTAAAATTAAGTTATGATTCAAAGAAAATATAAATATAGCTCTTAGGAAGTCTTCTAAGCAACTGGATAATAAGACTAAACATAGGCTGTCACAGAAGAATTGTCCTTAAATAAATGCTGCAACATGAGAAAAGTATAGCAAATTTTACTGTGTCCATGTATTGGGGAGACGAGGGGCACATAATATGACAAGCCGTGTTTTAGGATCCTATTCATGTTAAAACAAAATCCTTTTTCATAGAGGTTGACAATATTAATTACATTTACTTATCTCTTTGTTCACCCATAGACATTGATGCTATCCAAACAATTATTTGATTTTTCTTTTCCATGTGTCAACTGAAGTATATTTACTAGTCCCCAATCCTTTTAACAGACTTTTTATTCTTTTCAAAAATAATTCAAGTAGTTATAACCTGAGTGTGTTCTTATGTTTATGTCATATTTACAACTTCAAAGTTTTGAAAAAACAACTCTATCAATAGAACACCTTTTACTACTAAAAAATAAAATATGCATGCCTATTAAGGGGCAAAGAACAAAGGCCAAACTAAGCTAATATTTTCAATAAAAAATAAGACAAATGATCATATTTATGAAAGTTTTTTGTTTAGTTTCTATCACCAAAGCTGGGCTGTGCTCTGGGTCACACGTCCTAAATCAGCAGATGAAAGCAAATGTTTTCTACAAGTATGTTTGTAGCTCATAGACTGTGTAAATGACACCAAAATCAAATTATTTCATGAGGCCAACACCATCAACTAAAAGAGAGAGCCTTATTTAGCAAATAATTGCTTTGAGGATAGAAACATACCTCAAACTGCAATGAATTAGTTTGTTGACAGATCTTCCTGCTGGGCATATTTGCTAGAATTCCTTCTTTAAAAAATGGACTTGATCGATATCAACTATTATGCACATCTTTATCTTAGGATCATAAAGATCACAGAGACTGCTTTACTATGCCTTCACTGAATGTAAAGCAGTATTTCCAGAGCATTTACACAACAAAGCTTTTGCTTTCCTCTAGCATGGTAACTGGCACCCTGATGATCTACCTCCAATTAATGCTAATATTTACCGTTACCCCCAAGAGTTACAGTTTGAAGAAGGAGAGCCCACATTCCTAAAGAAACTTTAGGTATTTCAGGCCATTTATATCATCCAATTTAGAATCAGTTTCTCATCTAGACTATGAAAGAAACTAGTTCATCAATCAGCATTTTAATACATTGAGTAAGAAAGGATTTTAGATGTTAATTTTTAAGCTAGGTAAAATTATAATATTATGCTGTTTAAAGAATCAGGGTCATTTGAGTACCAACTCATTTATTTTCTATAAAATTTCAGCAGGAAAATTCCCATGTGTGCCTAAAGTTGAAGATAATTCATTTAGGTTCCCATTATACAGTAAGTCAGCCAACAATTTTTATCCATGTCGCAGGTATAAAATATCTGTCAATTCCTGGTAAAGGGCTATAACATGAAATCAATGTTGTCAATAGGTAAAAAAAATAAAATTCTTATGGAAGAAACCATTTAAAAATCAAAGCAACAAGCCTTGCAAGACTTTAAGACATATTACTCACCAGGAATAAAGTTCGAAAGTTGTTGAGATCACCAAAGAATTCTTCTATGCTCACACTCTTAGAGTCAAAAATAAAGTATTCTCCAAGGTTCTCATAGAGCTTTACCATGTTGTTGTGCATGGTGAATAGTTTTTCATACTGGTCTCTGGCACTCTTTGTAAAGCTGTAGCTTTCTGTTAAGGAACATGATCCACAGAGTACCTTAAAGGTAATCATTAGATGTTAAGATTGAATTATATCATCATTCCTGTAAATACTTCTGCATTACTTTGTTACCATGACAAAATACCACAGACTGGGTAACTTAACAGAAATTCATTTTCTCATAGTTTAATAGGCTAGCAATCCAATATTAAGCTGTCAGCAAATCTGCTTTCTTCTGTAACTTCTCTCCTTGGCTTGCAGATGACTGCCTTCTTGCTGTGTCCTTACCTGGTGGTCCCTGTCCTTGTTGTCTGTGTTCGAATCTCTTCTTAAGAGGATGCTAGTTATATTGTATTAGGGCCCATCTTAAGGACCTCATTTAAACTTACTTACCTCTCTAAATGTCCTATCTCCATATACAGTCACATTTGGAAGTTTTGAGGGTTAGGGCTTCAACATGTGAATTTGGAGTGGGTGGGGCAGAATGCAGCCCATAACAACTTGCTGTAGTCATTACACTGTTTAGTGAGCTTTGCAAATCTATAAATGAGGCAGAACTACTGAAGGTATAACCACGAACACGTTTGCTAAGTGAAAGCACAGAAGTACAAACATCAAAAAACTGCCTCATATCTTTTTATGTGCTAGATAAGGTAAAAGGAAATAGCAACAAAAACTTAGGGGGACAGTATGTATTTTCTGTGTTAAATACACATTCTATATAGGTAAAGAGGTTACAGGGAATTCTGTATATAGGTTATGTACCTGTATGTGTGTGTATATACATATACATATATCCCATATGAGGAGGGGGAAGGAAAGGGAGAGAAAGATGGGAGGAGAGGAAGAACTATGAAGAGAAAGATAGAAGAAGGGAGGAGAGAAAGGGGGAGAGAGACATTCTATTGTATCTCTAGAACCTTAATCACCCAAATGGCTTTTTAGAACCCAAAATGCTGTTTGTTGAGCCTGAGCCCTGGGCCCTGAGGATACAATTCTAATGTTTCCAGATGTTGCTGCGACTGCCAGTAGTGTATAACCCAGTAGGACCATATGAGGCCTTCCCATGACAGACCCCTTCCCCATATTCTCTGCTTTAGCTCCTCTCTGAAGTACCTAGATAATAGTATCTGTTGCACATTTTCTAAGTTGTTTTACAAATGCTAAAACCCCCACCAAATGGAAGATATTTAACTACTTGATGATCTTGTGCACTTAGCCTCCAGGTCTACTGGAGCCTAAGGATTGGTGACATTAACCCTTGTGATACCACCCTGTTACTTCACCATCAACCAACCAACCAAGAGAATTGTACATGAACTGATCACAAACCTTGAGACACACTCCCACCCCCAAAATCAGGCCTTTAAAAATGCTTTGCTAAAAAACCCTTCAGGGAGTTTAGGGGTGTTAAGCACAAGCCAACCAGACCCTTTCTCCTTGTGTGGTGCCGATAAATGCTACAGTGTCCTTCACCATAACCTGGTGTCAGTAGATTGGCTTTACTGTGTGCAGGCAAGTGGACCCAAATTTGGTTCAATAATACCAGGACTGCACTTACAGTAGTATACTCCAGAAGAGTATTTGTCTTAAAATTAATTACATCACTGCTTTAAAACTTTTTATCATAAAAGTCATAACAACAACCACTACTACCAAAGCATAAAAGGAACCAGATATGTAAATGGGTCCATCATCAAAAAAGCAAGAGAGTTCCAGAAAAACATCTATTTCTGCTTTATTGACGATGCCAAAGCCTTTGACAGTGTGGATCACAATAAACTGTGAAAAATTCTGAAAGAGATGGGAATACCAGACCACCTGACCTACCTCTTGAGAAACCTGTATGCAGGCCAGGAAGCAACAGTTAGAACTGGACATGGAACAACAGACTGGTTCCAAATAGGACAAGGAGTACGTCAAGGCTGTATATTGTCACCCTGTTTATTTAACTTATATGCAGAGTACATCATGAGAAATGCTGGGCTGGAGGAAGCACAAGCTGGAATCAAGATTGCCGGGAGAAATATCAATAACCTCAGATATGCAGATGATACCACCCTTATGGCAGAAAGTGAAGAAGAACTAAAGAGACTCTTGATGAAAGTGAAAGAGGAGAGTGAAAAAGTTGGCTTAAAGTTCAACATTCAGAAAACTCAGATCATGGCATCCGGTCCCATCACTTCATGACAAATAGATGGGGAAACAGTGGAAACAGTAGCTGACTTTATTTTTCTGGGCTCCAAAATTACTGCAGATGGTGACTGCAGCCATGAAATTAATAGACGCTTACTCCTTAGAAGGAAAGTTATAACCAACCTAGACAGCATATTAAAAAGCAGAGACATTACTTTGTCAACAAAGGTCTGTCTAGTCAAGGTTATGGTTTTTCCAGTGGTCATGTATAGACGTGAGAGATGGACTATAAAGAAAGCTGAGCTCAGAAGAATTGATGCTTTTGAACTGTGTTGTTGGAGAAGACTCTTGAGAGTCCCTTGGACTGCAAGGAGATCCAACCAGTCCATGCTAAAGGAGATCAGTCCTGGGTGTTCATTGGAAGGACTGATGCTGAAGCTGAAACTCCAGTACTTTGGCCACCTCATGCGAAGAGTTGACTCATTGGAAAAGACCCTGATGCTGGGAGGGGTTGGGAGTAGGAGGAGAAGGGGACGACAGGATGAGATGGCTGGATGGCATCACCGACTCAATGGACATGAGTTTGGGTAAACTCCGGGAGTTAGTGATGGACAAGGAGGCCTGGCATGCTGCGGTTCATGGGGTCCCAATGAGTCGGACACGACTGAGCAACTGAACTGAACTGAACTGAAATGTATCTCATTATGTATATATTTATAGAAATAAATTATCAACTTTATTCCTGATTATAGAAGATATATAGAAAATCACCTCTTTAGGTGACTTAGAAATATAAAGACATAAGTAAACTAAAATTTCTAACAAATCAGTGTTGTGAACATTTTAGAGCATTTCCTTCTGGTCTTTCTTCTATGACTGAAAGCTATTCAATGTTAATTGATAAGGATGCTTCAGAGAAAGGTAAGTAGACGAACCACAAAGAATACAAAGGAAACCAAATATACCTTTCACAATTAAAGTTAAGTCTATTAAAAATCAATAATCATCACAGAAGCAAAATGTCTTAAAATGCAAAGGTATTAGACTGCGTGCTATGTGTGCTAAGTCGCTTCAGTTGTGTTCGACTCTTTGCAACCCCATGACTGTAGCCCACCAGGTTCCTCTGTCCATGGGATTCTCCAGGGAAGAATACTGGAGTGGGTTGCCATGCTCTCCTGCATGGAATGTTCCTGATCCAGGAATCAAACCCACATCTCTTACATCCTGTGTTGGCAGGCAGGTTCTTTACCACTAGTGCCACCTAGGAAGGCTATTACTAAGATTTGTTAAAAAAGAATAACAGTACAGTTTTGGGTGTGCTATTTTAAGATCCACTACAGGGTCTGGAAAAGACCCTGATGCTGGCAACGACAGAAGGCAAGAGGAAAAGGAGACGACAGAGGATGAGATGGTTGGATGGCATCACCAACTCAATGAGCAAGCTCTGAGAGATGGTGAAGGACAGGGAAGCCTGCTGTGCTATGGGGTTGTCCATATGCTGTCCATGGGGTTGCAAACAGTTGGACACAACTGAGCAACTGAACAACAACAACAACAACAGGGTCAGGAAGATCCCCTGCAGGAGGACATGGCAACCCACTCCAGTATTTTTGCTTAGAGAATCCCATGGACAGAGGAGCCTGGAGGGCTAGAGTCATGGTGACGCAAAGAGTCGGACACAACTGAAGCGAGCTAGTATGCACACACTCATGCACACATGCACAGTGCATTCACATTTTGTGACAGTATTATTTTATCAGGTACTGATAACTGTCTTCTTGAAATGCTGGATTTTATAAAATTTTCTGAATTATTCAGTGTGTTTTATTAGAACCTCGGGCCAAATTTATTTTCCATGGGAACACAGCTCTAGTTTCACAATGGAAGTCAGTAGGGAAATCAGACTATTTCTGGAAAATTACTTTGCAGCTGACATTTATGGGATATAGCAGGATTTTAAAAGTGAGATGCCCCCCTTCCTAGGTTCCTTCTTATGCTACTTAAGTTTTAGCATTCATGTTAGCTACACTTCAATCTCTTCCTTGCTAAGGAGTCACATTAAATCTTCTAATCTTCAAGTCCATTTTGCTGTCAATAGACCTGGAAGAATTAATGTATTTCTGACTTACTCTACTTTCCTTTTTACCAACAGAAGGGGTGCACATAATGCTACCTGATTTTCCCTCTGAGAATATCATATTTGCTTGATTTTTACGAGAGTGTTGAACATCCTGTTTGAGAGCTGCAGAAATAAGACAGTTCTCTTTATTTCTTGCCACAGAATGAAAGTGAAATTTTTGTTCTCTAGTCTCTCTTGCCTAAATAAAACAGACTCATGCCAGACTTGCTAAGAACACACGCTTTGCAAAGGTCACTTACTTACATCCTATTTGCAGCAAGGTACTAAACCATGTGTACTTCAGAAGGTTCAACATCTGTACAGCACGGAGAAAAAGCTAAAGATCAAAAACAAAGGCAAAAAACTGTACACTTCCCATTTATCATAACACAATTTTCTGCCAGCTAAAATATGCCCATGTGGTGATACACAATTTCACAAATTTGTTCTCCTAGAAGAAAAACTGATTTCAGAAATTCTGTCTGTATACCAAAGTGAGAAAATCTGAAACATTCTGGGAAAGCTGTAGCTTAGAATTAATAACTGGAGAGCATCCCAATCTCCAAGTCCTTGACTTCTCTTCACAGTGATTACTTTGTACAAGGGATGGAGGGCGTGAATCAGCACTGAAATTTTTCACAATCACAACCCTGTCACCAAATCCTACTTGGGATTCTGCAGATGAAAAAGAACTAGATACCATCATTTCTTTCCACTTCTTTATTTTCAGTCATTTTTAAAATTTTCTTTTTTTGAGCAGCTAGGAGATACAAGATACTGGTTAGTATTCTGCTAAGCACTGTGCTCCATACAATGATCATTAAAACCTAATCCAGACCCCAAAGCAGTTTATAATCTAACATTACAAACAATTCTACTTATTAATTTGCATTTGTACAACTCTTTGCTATTTATAATATACTATGTTTCATATCCTTCATGTTACCTTATCAAAAAGGCAGAGAAATACCACTATTTCAAATTTTAGAGTTGTCAAAAGTAGATAAAATGCAACGGTAAACATAATAAATTACATTTCCCCTACCCCCAAAAAAGGCACTCATCTATTCTAAGGTTAGAATGCAGTGAATGTGCCATCTCAAAACATGTCTCCTTGGCATAGATTATTTTGAGCTGACTGAGAAAGAGCAGACAGAGTAAAAGCTCTGAAAAGAGTAAAAGCTACCCTTTTGAAAGGGAAATTTCCATTTATAAAGGAAATCTCCACTGGTTAAGGATGTGTTCCTCTCTGAACCAGGAAGAGAAAGTGAAAGTGAAAGTCACTCAGCATGCCCAATCCTTTGTGACACCATGAACTCTATAGTCCATGGAATTATCCAGGCTAGAATACTGGAGTGGGTAGTCGTTCCCTTCTCCACGGGATCTTCCCAACCCAGGGATTAAACCCAGGTCTCCCGCATTGCAGGTGGATTCTTTACCAGCTGAGCTACCAGGAAGAGAAGGATGACTCTAAATCGCCAGAAAATCAAGGATATCAAAAGTATCACTGAAGTTGCCTTTAGCTGAAGGTGGTATTTAAGCTGGTGACTTAGGCTACTTTAGGGAGTTTCTCATGATTTTCTGCGTATCTGCTATATACACCTGAGGTATACATGTGTATCAACTTCTACCTAGTTTTCTCTTGTTATTCTGTCTTTATTACAGAGTGGGCAGGGGGTGGGTCATGTCAATTGCTCAGAAGAGTAGAGAAAAAATTACTTTTCCTCCCCTAGAGTACAAATCATGATAATCTTTTCATGATACTAGTTTAATATTCTTTTAATATGGTAGAAATGTATTATTTATAATGACAATGACCATGACTAGTTGCAAATAGGAAAAGGAGTACGTCAAGGCTGTATATTGTCACCCTGCTTATTTAACTTATATGCAGAGTACATCATGAGAAACACTGGGCTGGAAGAAGCACAAGCTGGAATCAAGATTGCTGGGAGAAATATGAATAAACTCAGATATGCAGATGACACCACCCTTATGGCAGAAAGTGAAGAGGAACTAAAAAGCCTCTTGATGAAAGTGAAAGAGGACAGTGAAAAAGTTGGCTTAAAGCTTAACATTCAGAAAACTAAGATCATGGCATCTGGTCCCATCACCTCATGGGAAATAGACGGGGAGACAGTGGAAACAGTGTCAGACTTCATTTTTTTGGGCTCCAAAATCACTGCAGATGGTGACTGCAGCCATGAAATTAAGACGCTTACTCCTTAGAAGGAAAGTTATGACCAACCTATATAGCATATTAAAAAGGAGAGACATTACTTTGCCAACAAAGGTCCGTTTAGTCAAGGCTATGGTTTTCCAGTGGTCAAGTATGGATGTGAGAGTTGGACTGTGAAGAAGGCTGAGTGCCGAAAAATTGATGCTTCTGAACTGTGGTGTTGGAGAAGACTCTTGAGAGTCCCTTGGACTGCAAGGAGATCCAACCAGTCCATGCTAAAGGAGATCAGTCCTGTGTGTTCATTGGAAGGACTGATGCTGAAGCTGAAACTCCAATACTTTGGCCACCTCATGCAAAGAGCTGACTCGTGGGAAAAGACCCTGATGCTGGGAGGGATTGATGGTAGGAGGAGAAGGGGACGACAGAGGATGAGATGGCTGGATGGTATCACCATCTCAATGGGCATGAGTTTGAGTAAACTCCGGGAGTTGGTGATGGACAGGGAGGCCTGGCGTACTGTGATTCATGGGGTCGCAAAGAGTCGGACACGACTGAGCGACTGAACTGAACAGAACTGATGTTGCCAAATTCAACATTCACCTCTCTGTCCTTCTTTTGATGTCTCATCCACATGCAACATTTAGCCAGTTTTCTTAGTTTCTATGACCCACACCCTCATGCTTAAAATGTTTTTCTCTTACCTCCTCTCTTTCTCTGACAACTTCCATAAAATGTTAGAGAACCCTGAGGGCTTGGTCCTGAGTCCTCTGTCTATAGTCTACCTAACTGACCTCAGCAATTCACATGACTTGAAATACCATCTACATTGATGACTCCCAAATTATACTTGTAGCCCCAGTCTCTCCTCTGAGATACTTCTATAATCAACTGCCTGCTTGTCATCTCTACCTTTTATTTTTCATGGCCTCTATTGGTATCTCAAATGTAAATCCTCTCCTGAAAAGCCTCTGATAGTTTCCCATGATACTTGTAACAAAATCCAATTTCATTCTCAAGCTTTATGAGGTTCTACATGATCTGGTTTTTACCCACCTCTGCAATCTAATCTCATCTCATTCTCCCTCTTAAGCAATATGTCCAGATTCATTAACTTTCTTTCTCTTCCTTGTGCTTAGCAAGTTATCATACCCAACCCAGGGCCCTTGGACTTGCTCCTCTTTCTGCCCAGAATGTTTCTTTTTCACCAGGTCATTCAACTTCAGCTCAACCATAACCTCCTCAGAGATGTTTTTCCCAACTTTCCAATATGAAATGTCCACTCTCATCACTATTACTTTGGTCTATTTTATTTCATTCTGAGAACTTATCACTATGTGACATTATCATTTTTATTTATTTACCATTTCATTGCCAATTTTCCTCACTTAAAAATATAGCTGAAGAGAGTAGACCATGTCTGTCTTGTTGACCACTGCCTCTCTGAAAACAGCTCTTTCCTGTTTGCCCATTTCTGTTCCCCTCTAAAAGAACCTAACTACAGGAACAAGATCACTAGGCAATTTAACTTAACTCCTAACTCATGCTCTCCTGAATGCACACTGCATCTTGCCTAACCTGTTGGTTCTTTTCCTAGATAAAAAGAAGTGAAAATGAAGAATTAAGTACTTATAAAAGGACTAGCTGTCTACCCTCAACTGTTCCATTAGTTATCCTGCTGGCAGATCATGCAGGCAGGACACCATCTAAAGAGAGACTCAACCAGTCTGCACACAATGGAGAATGATGAAGAATCCAACTGCCTGCTTTGATTATTCACTGAGATTCTTCCTCCTCTTCCCCTTTTAAAACTGCCAAGGGCATATACACTACCATGTATAAAACAGATAGCTAGTGGGAACTTGCTATATAACACAGAGAGCCTGGTGCTCTTTGATGTCCTAGAGGGGAGGAGAAAGAGGTTCAACGGGGAGGCTATACACACACACACACACACACACACACATACATATGGCTGAGTGCCAAGGAATTGATGATTTTGAACTGTGGTGCTAGAGAAGATTATCGAGAGTCCCTTGGACAGCCTTTGGACCAAGGACGTCCCAGTCCCTTTTTTTCTTACCTCTCTCCTCCTTACCTTCTCATTTACCCAAGAGCATACAGATAATTCCTTGGACTGCCAGGGGATCAGAGCAGTTAATCCTAAAGGAAAAAACCCTGAATATTCATTGGGAGGACAGATGCTGATGTTGAAGCTTCAATATTTTGGCCACTGGTGCTGAAGTCAAATGTCAACAGCCAAATCACTGGAAAAGACCCTGATGCTGGGAAAGATTGAGGGCAAGAGAAGGGGGAGAGAGAGGATGAGATGGCTGGATGGCATCACTGACTCAATCAATAGACATGATTTTGAGCAAATTCAGGGAGATAATGAAGGACAGGTAAGTCTGGCGTGCTGTAGTTTATGGGGTCACAAAGAGTCAGGCACAACTTATCAACTGAAAAACAATGACTGATTCAGGCTTCCTAGGTGGTGCAGTGGTAAAGAATCTGCCTGCCAATGTAGGAGATGCAAGAGAGACAAGTTTGATACCTGGGTCAGGAAGATTCCCTGAGAGTAGGAAATGGCAACCCACTACCATATTCTTGCCTGGAAAACTCCATGGACAGAAGAGCCGGGCAGGCTCATGTCCATGTCTCAAAGACTTAGATGTGACTGAGCACACAGTACAACATGGCTGATTCAGGTTATTGTACAGCAGAAACCAACACAACAATGTAAAGCAATTATCCTCCAATTAAACGGCATGTATATTATCAAGGGTGAAACAGATCACCAGCCCAGGTGGGATGCATGAGACAAGTGCCCGGGCCTGGTGCACTGGGAAGACCCAGAGGAGTCGGGTGGAGAGGGAGGTGGGAGGGGGGATCGGGATGGGGAATACATGTAACTCCATGGCTGATTCATGTCAATGTATGACAAAACCCACTACAATGTTGTGAAGTAATTAGCCTCCAACTAGTAAAAATAATTGGAAAAAAAAAATTAAAAAAAAAACAAACTGTCACTGCTAAGCTGAATCTTGGTTCATATGTTAGGTCCATAACATTTCTGTCCTTTATTGAGCCCATCTGTGCATGAAATGTTCCCTTGGTATCTCTAATTTTTTTGAAGATATCTTTAGTCTTTCCCAATCTGTTGTTCTCCTCTATTTCTTTGCACTGATTGCTGAGGAAGGCTTTCTTATCTCTCCTTGCTATTCTTTGGAACTCTGCATTCAAATGGGTATATCTTTCCTTTTCTCCTTTGCCTTTCGCTTCTCTTCTTTTCACAGTTATCTGCAAGGCCTCCTCAGACAGCCATTTTGCCTTTTTTCATTTCTTTTTCTTGGGGATGGTCTTGATCAGTGCCTCCTGTACAATGTCACGAACCTCCATCCATAGTTCTTCAGGCACTCTATCATATCTAATCCCTTGAATTTATTTGTAACTTCTACTGTAAAATTATAATGGATTTTATTTAGGTCATACCTGAATGGTCTAGTGGTTTTCCCTACTTCTTCAATTTAAGTCTGAATTTGGCAATAAGGGTTCATGTGCCGAGCCACAGTCAGCTCCCAGTCTTGTTTTTGCTGACTGTATAGAACTTATCCATCTTTGGCTGCAAAGAATATAATCAATCATATTTCTTCCCTGATAGCTCATTTGGTAAGGAACCTGCCTGCAGTGCAGAAGACCCAGTTCAATTCCTGGGTCAGGAAGATCCTCTGGAGAAGGGATAGTCTACCCACTCCAGTGTTCTTGGGCTTCCCTGTGGCTCAGCTGATAAAGAATCTGCCTGCAATGCTGGAGAACATGGTTCAATCCCTGGGTTGAGAAGATCCCCTGGAGAAAGGAAAGGCTGTACCACTCTAGTATTCTCACCTGGAGAATTACATGGACTGTATAGTCAATGGGGTCGCAAAGAGTTGAACACAACTCAGTGACTTTCACACTTCCCATGGATTCATGCAATTAATCCTCAGAACTGCTTTCTGAATTAAGAATTTCCTTCAAGTCATACAGCTGGTAAGTCACAGTAATGAGGACAAACTGTGAATGGATCCATAACTCATATTTTTAACTGCTATGCCATACAGTTTCTCAAGAAATATTTGGTGAAAGTGTAGTCTCATTATAACACCAAATTGGAAGAAGAGCCATGGAGTTGATTTGGGTACTTAGAAAACTAAAACCCTTCTTATAAATCTTAAGATAAAACAACAACAAACCTTATTTATAGAGAATGCTTTAATAGTAATATTTTTAAAGACTTGATAAAAACATTTAATCTCATCTATTTTCATCAATCTTGACATTTAAATTCATTTTTAAAGGTAGGCTTCAACCTATTTGTCCATCTACAGATGAATGGATAAAGAAGATGTGGTACACATATACAATGGAATATTACGCAGCCATAAAACAGAAGGAATTTGAGGCAGTCCTAGTGAGGTGGATGAACCTAGAGCCTATTATACAGAGTGAAATAAGTGAGAGAAAGTGAAAAACCAATATTGTATATTAACACATATATATGAAATCTAGAAAACTGGTATCGATGAACCTATTTGCAGTGAAGGAATGGAGACACAGATATAGAGAATAGATTTGTGGACATAGTGGGAGAAGGAAAGGGAGGGACAAGTGGAGAAAGTAGCATTGACATATATACACTATAATGTGTAAAATATAGACAGCTGGTAAGAAGATGCTGTGTAAAACAAGGAGCCCAGCCTGGTGCTCTGTGATGACCTAGAGGGGTAGGATGAGGGGAAGGGAGGCTCAAGAGGGAGGGGAAATATATATATGTATATATATATTTATATATATATATAATTATGGCTGATTCATGTTGTTGTATGGCAGAAACTAATACAACATTGTAAAACAATTTTCCTCCAACTAAAAAATTAAAAATTGAATATTATTTTTAAAAGGTAGGCTTCAATCATTTTGATTTTATTTCAAAGCTATATATAATAGGGAATATGTTATTTACCAGTAGAATGATGGCCCGCTTAAGCTCTTTGTATATTTAGACTTAGATGTGGCCCTAGTAGATTTTAACTTGGGCATTTATTTATCTTCTATATTAGAGAACAGAAATTGAGAATATATTTTAAGGGAAATAAGCCTTAAAAGTTATCTTCTGGGATGCCTGGTAGAGAAATAATTTATTATAAGATGTATTTTATGAAACGGTATTTGGTGGTTCATGGGTTTTCATCCTAGAAAGTGAAAGCCACCTTCTTATCAAAGATGTACAAGGCATCCTTATAGCTACCTATAGATTTCTGTTCTATTTACAATATAAAGTGGGTATAATGGGATTGTACCTACAGACAAGGGGGATAGAGTAGAGATTTGAACTGAGCTTCTGTTCCTCATTTGGAATATTTAAGCTTGACTATAAGAGAGACTTTAGAAAATATGTTTTAGACTCTTGTAATGGACATCTCTGGGCCAGGCAGCCTGCCCTTAGCTGGGTTGTGACAGCATGGGATGAGAAGCCATGTTTAGGGTGAAATAGAAAGGCCAGTTGGGGCACGCTGTGTAAGTAACAGTAGAAGCTCTTCTGATGCCTTTTCTTGAGAAACTATTGAAAAGAATGGTGAGAGCAGGATGAAAAGACTTTGCTCCTGAATGCCCAGATTTCTGGGCCTTTGGTACCATAGGAGATGGTGATGGTAGCTGTATCAGTATCAAAGAAAAAGCACTTCGCGGAAGATGATTAGACTATTCTGGGATCAACATGTAGAGTGACCTCTTCCCATTTGCTTAAGCAAATTTGGGAGTCCTTAAAATACTGAGAGAGAAGAACCCTGGGAAAACAATGGACTTTCCAAGATAGAGATAATTCACAGTACTTTAACATTTCAAAGATAGAGATAATTCATAATTCCCTGGTGGCTCAGGTGGTAAAGAATCTGCCTGCAACATAGGAGATCTAGGTTCGATTCCTGGATTGGAAAGATCCCCTGGAGAAGGGAAAGGCTACCCATTCCAGTATTCTTGCCTGGAGAATTCCGTGGACTATACAGTCCATGGAGTTGCAAAGAGCTGGACACAACTAAGTGACTTTCACTTCACTTCATAGTAATTTATATACTAAAAGAAATCTTAAAGTGGTAAAGCAGCATATCAAATGCATACAAACTTATCAAATGTAAGGGGGGAAGGCAATTTAGAGAAGTTTACCTTTTACTAGCTGACTTTCAAATTCCTTGCTCTACAAAAAAAGGCATTTCTGATTTTTCCAGGTTAGAAGTTATTCAAAACAACTGTGAACTAAAATTACATCATTTTCTCTCTAAGAGAAGTGTTTTTGCAGGTTTACAAACTAAAATGTGGTCAGCATTTTAAAAAGCTAGGAGATAAAATATTAACTTTTTAAATAGAAGATTAATTTTAAACCATTTGATCTCAGTCATGAATCTGGAAAAGTAAAGTATTTTTATATTGACTTATTTTAAAATTTGACATAAGGAAGCAGTCTTCACACAGTTACTTGGGTATTTACACACTATATAGAATTGTCTAAAGCTTTTATAATCTATGCTTTTGTGTGACTACATATACAGATTTATATATTATATTCCTTACTAACATAGTATTAGTATGGACCTAAAATTCAACTTAAAATAACTCTAATTCACCCACAGGCATGTATTCAAATATGAAACGAATTATTGCTTACACTTATGTATACATTATATACGAGTGATAGTCACTCAGTCATGACCAACTCTTTGTGCCCCCATGGACTGTAGCCTGCCAGGCTCCTCTGTCCATGGAATTCTCCAGGCAAGAATACAGGAGTGAGTTGCTATTTCCTTCTCCAAGGTATATTATATATAGTTTTTAACTATTTTCAGTAGCTATAACTATACTGATTGAAGGTAGGTGCTGTAACCCTTATCTTCTAAATGCCAGAATAGCTGATGGGGTTCAGGACACTATCCCACAATATGGCACTGTGGCATATTGAATACTTTAAGCTGAAGGAATTTGAGAAAATAGAAGTAGAAAGGTCAGTGAGTTTCCCCTTGCTCTTCTCCTGTGAAACAGGTCAGAAAATCCCCACGTGAGAAGTATCTTGCCTATATCCTAAAGAAAGGAACGATCTTATCTCCAAGATGGAGGAACAACACCAAGAAGAATCTGAATGAATAGACCTTAGTCCCCCCAGTTTCCGATGATTCATTTTCTTTGCCCTATCATATCTTTCCATGACTTTCCACTCTTCATCAAAACCAGCATAAAACCTCTCAGGTTTAACCATTTCTTTGGGTCGTCTTTTACTAATGAAAGTTTCCATGTATGCCATGTAAAATTTACAGTCAATAATTTATATGTTTTTTTTTTCCTGTTAATCTGTCTTTGTCAATCTTAATTTTCAGACTCAGTTAGGGACCTTATGAGAGTCAGGGTAAATTGTTACCTGCTCTACAATAGGATTGCTTCATCAAATGCTAGGCAGAGAAAACTGTCATTTTATTTAATTTTGATGTGGAGAGTAATTGTTAATACATAAGACTTGCTCCATTAGAACTGGAATAAGCACTAGTAGAGCACTGGAGACGAAGGAGTTTATGTACCTCATTGTGAACTGAATCAAATTAGTTCTTAAAATTTCCATCTTCATAGGCAGTACATTACTTATGACTTTAATAAAAAACTTGAAATCTGAAATATCATTACATCTGGATTGTTGAGAACTTGGAAAAATCAATTTGAGATCCACTTAACCTTCAAAAAGCTTTAGTTAGCAACATAGCATAATTATCCGTTTAAATGCAAGGAAGTCACAAATGTAAAATCTATTAAAAAAATATACACAGCATTTTATCTTTCCATAATATATCAGAAAAGACGTCTCTAAATGCTAAAGACCAAATATGAATTCTTTCATTTAATTTGAATTTGAATATGTCAGTTTTAGACAAAAATAATTACTATTTTTTAAGAAATTTATTTAAAAAATAATATTATGGCATATTAGTTGAGATTTACTTAGAGATCACACATTATATGATAAATATGCACTAATGAATATTTTAAAACGTGAAATATTAATAAGAACAATATAGTATATATACATTGCAATTGGGTTCAACATAACAGTTTAAAATGTCTCATTATTTAGACTATAATTTTTTTTAAAAAATCAGATTACAAATCTTAGGCATAGGACCTTTAAATAGTATAACAAAGATAACATAGTCAGTGATAGGGATTCTGAACCAAAGTCCCCAGTTTTTAACATATAGTAGGCAATTACGTTACTGGAGTGATGAACCAATTTTGTAATGAGCCCAATTTTCCACAGGTGGCCTGAGTTGGCTGGGTATAAAGAAAATGCTTTTAAATCAGCTTCCAGTTAAAGCCACAGATCTGAAGAACATTACAGAGGTAAGAGGTACATTCAGCCCTCCTACTTTTCTCTACCCCCTTTCAGTATTCACTCACTGTGTCTGTCCTTTGTGGATATTTCTTTTTACTTTTCCTTTGAAGACAGACTCTATTTTTGCATTCAGAGATACCTAGGAGAGTGATACCTAAGATACCTTCATTTATCCAAACATATCCATTAAGTGCCTACTCTGTGTCAGGTATCTTCTAGGTTCTGAGGATACAGTACTCGATATGGACACAAAGTCACTGGGTCATGGCTTACATGGAGATTACAGTTTGGTGGGAAAGCACCCATTAAACAAATACAATTTTTTAAGCAGCAGTTGAAAAGCATGCAATGCAAAGCACAGGTTTTCAAGAGTATTTATTTAGGAGACCTAACTTACACTGTGGGGGTATGGGTGGGTCAAGTGTTTGCCAATGCCACTTGATGGATGAAATATTAGAACTCAGACTTGAAGGGGCAGAGCCAGAGGAGCACTGGAGCAGGGTGAGTGAAGGCTCTGAGGGAGAGGAAATACTGTGGCCACATAAAGGAGAGAAAAAAAAGCCTGGACTATTAGAGCCAATGGAGTAAGTGGGAAATAGGAGGCAGACATTTCCTGACCTCTGTAGAGGCCAGATTCTATAGGTCTCTTGCTGTGTTCAGTCGCTCAGTCATGTCTGACTCTTTGCGTCCCCACGGACTGTAGCCTACCAGGCTCCGATGCCCATGGAATTTTCCAGGCAAGAATACTAGAGCAGGTTGCCATTTCCTATTCCAGGGGATCTTCCCAACCCAGGGATGGAACTCGCATCTGTTGCGTCTCCTGCATTGGCAGGCAGGATCTTTACGACTAGTGTTACCTGGGAAGTCTCACAGGTCTCTCAAGCATTTTGAAATTTTTCTTGAGAAAGATGTAAGTCATTGAAGTTTTAAACAGGGAACTGACATCATCCAACTTTTTTTTTCTGCTCAAAGGCATAAAGAATGCTAACTAAATTAACACAAACATACAGACATATAAGTACACACACATACACTAACAACAACAAGGAAAAATCCTAGGACTAATGCAACATAGCATACTATGCAAATGACAGTAAGTCTACTTGTTAGTTCCTAACTACCGATAAGAAGAGTATATATTATGTAAATATCCAATTAAAGTTTGTCTGATAAATTATTAACAATTTACATAGTATCAAAGAGTTAAAAAATAGCAGGTGTTGGACAACGCATAACTATTGAGACTGGCATATAAATAGTTGTGTTTAGAGTAACATAAGAGTTATGATTAGAAAACTTTGAGATTGATGTGTATATTTTAGAATGTCAGTATTATTACTGAATATTCATAGTCTGCACACACAGATGTTAATTAGATCAAGTACCAGTTCCAGCCCTACCTCATATTCAGCTCTCAGCATCATTTATCATGCAGCAACAATGTATAAGAAACTGGGAGATTAAGTACAGAAAAAGAAAGTAAATAAAGTGATAAGACATGGTTCCTAACCCTCATTGAATTTATAAACTAGTGTTGGGAGACAGATAAATAATAGCAGAGCAATAGTAGCAGGAACTAATGTTTAGTGAACTCTTACAATGAACCAGGCATTGAGGTAAATGTTTTATAAGCATTGTCTTATTTACTCCTCCCAATAGCCCTATGATGCATATATGCTATCAGTAACTCCTTTTTACACATGATGAAATTCACCTCAGGGAGGTCTATTGACTTTCTCAATGCTACCTCCACAGTAAGTGATAGATTCAGGATTTGAACCTGGGTACCCTTACCACTCCTCCAGATTACAAAAGTGTGAATTTAATCTGGTTTTCTTAATCAGAGAAGAATGACTCTTATTAAAGGAAAGGAGACTAGAAATTGAAACCATCAGACAAATATTGTCTTATACTATCATATCTCTATCTATTCTCCTGATGTTTCATTCATCTTCCCTAAAAAATTCTTTACTCACCTCTAAGTGGCCTATGTCCTGTCTCCCCTTCCCCGATTAAGATACTGTGTAAATTCTCAAATCTCACTGATTGGGCATTCACTTTTTTTCTTCCTATGATGTCATAAAGTATGTGCTTAGTAGCTCAATTGTGTCTGACTCTTTGCTACTCCATGGACTGATGTAGCTCACCAGGCTCCTCTGTCCATGGAATTTTCCAGACGAGAATACTGGAGTGGATTGCCATTTCCTAATCCAGGAGATCATTAAATCTTAATGAATTCATATACTTTATCTTCATGGGCTTCCCAAGCGGTGCTAGCCATAAAGAAACTTCCTGCCAATGCAGGAGACGTAAGAGACAGGGGTTCGATCCCTGGGTTAGGAAGAGACCCTGGACGAGGGCATGGCAACCCACTCCAGTATTCTTGCCTGAAGAATCCCCATGGACAAAGGAGCCGGGCGGGCTACAATCCATAGGGTAGCAAAGAATCTGACGTGACTGAAGTGTCTTAGCCCGCATGCATACCTTACCTTCGTGGTAATCTGTCTAGTGGTACTTCCGCAGACTCAGCTGTTGAATCCAGGAACGTGGAAGGAAAGTGTTTCCTTCCCTATACCTGGAAAGGTGTTGAATGCATGATAAGGTTTTCAAGTTTTCTTTGGAGGTAATGGCTAATCAATGGTTTTCATACAGAGGAGCAATGTGATCTCACCTGTTTGTAGGAATCTTACTCTGGCAGCAGAGGGAAGGGTGGTTTGGAGAGATGAGGCATTGAACCCTGGGAGAGCATCTAGACAGCCAGTGACATAGCATATGAACAGAAAGTAGAAGATGGATATAAGAAATATGGAGGGGGTAGAGTCCATGGGACATGGTGACTGACTAGATGTTACTGGTTAGAGAGAGGGAAGTATTGGGTTGGCCAAAACGTTCATTCGGCTTTTCCCGTAAGATGCTATGGAAAAATCTGAATAAACATTTGGGTTAACCCCATATTCAGGATACTTGAGTTCTCCTGCCTGAGTAACTCAGTGTGTCTTCTGTATACTTGTTTTTTAACAGAACTTGGGAGACAAGAAAGGGAACATTATTTCGAGTGGGTAGAGCAGGCAGAGAGGGAGAATACTGAGTAGTTTTGAATAGACTGAGCTTGAGATAGCTAGGAAATACTGGGATGGTAATACACAACAGGCAGTTGGAAATAGTGGTTTCTTAGATAACCTGGAGATCAGCTTATATGGCAAGAGCGAGAACTGCAAAGCCAAGTCAAATGGAGCAAAGATCTCCCCTTATCCATTCAGATTTACACCAGGACAGTGCCTCAAAAGTGCTCTCCAACATGCTTGTGGGTTCAGTGAACATGCCCTTAGCCTGAATACAGTTGATCCTGATATGTTCCCTCCAAACAGAAACTATTCTGGGGTTATAACTTCAGCTAAAAGAGCAAAATATCAGATCCCCGAGCCTGTCCTAACAGTTTTCAATGATCTTAAAAGATCACTTTACTACAAATGTCAATGAAGCAAAATATATAGTCAATGTGAATTTTGATAAAGGGTATGTCCCTGAGAAATTAAGTTTTATTGTTTTCAGGTAGTGACAGAGTGAGGGTATAAAGGACTTTGAGATATATTACTATAGACTCAATAATAACTATATACAGCTATGAAATTCATTACAAATGGTGATGCTGAATATCCCCAATGCTGAGAATCCCCATTGCTCATTATTATTGGGCACTCTTCAGTTTTTTATTTTTTAGTTTGTATGATACCAGGTAATTCTGCTACTCTGTCTGCTACTCAGAAATGAATATCTAGGTATTTGGGATTGATTGTTTACTATAAAGTGATTCTCTGAATTCTTGGGGCATTTAAGTTCTCAGTTTTTCCTGCATTTGTTTTCAAGTGCTGTTTCAAATTTGGGGATTAGTGTACTGAACTGTAAATAGTTTTCAACCATGCATTCTGAATTCAAGTGGTAGTTTCAAATTCAGTGGATAATATTTTATCATTTCTTACTTATCTTTCCTTAACTAAAATCACCAATGAGGTAAAGAAGTGATAACAAAAATGAAAAAGTATTCCAAACCAAGTTTACTCATAAAGATAAAAGTCAGCTCTGTGTTTTTGAAAGACCTGTGAACTGAGGCAAAGATTTAATCCTTTTTTTTTTTTTTTTGCATGGGGAATGGGATTTACTTCCCTCAATTGCAAAACAGAGCAAAAAGAGTAGAAATTCTATAAGGTTCCTCCCAGCTATAAAATGCTAGATTCCATAAGTATTCAGCAAAAAGGGAAGCACTTGAGAAACAGTGAATACTTTGAGATTTCTATAGTGGAAATACTTGAATATATTATTTAAACTAATTGTTCAATTTTATATTAAATCTTCTGATTCTTGATTGAAGGCAGTTGATGGTAAAATATATTTTGCTCATCTTTTGTATGTCCTATGATCTCTAAAACAAGGTAAGAATCTAGTAAGTACAGGGCAATCTCATCCTGAATTTAACCCACAATAAACTATTCCAGGTGCATCCCATGTGGCACAGTGGTAAAGAATTCACCTGCAATGTAGGAGACTGTGATGTGGAGACCTGGGTTCGATCCCTCGATTGGGAAGTTCCCTTGGAGAAGGGAATGGCAATCCACTCCAGTATTCTTACCTGGAGAATCCCATGGACAGAGGAGCCTGGAGGGCTACCGTCCATAAAGACAGACATGTTACTCTATAATAACATAATGGCATTTAAACACAACTTCTTATTTCTAACCCAATTGCTTATGGACAACTCTTATTTCTTTTCAAAACTCTTATTTCTTTTCAGTTTGGGCTGTTTGTCATCCCTGACATTATTAAACTTTCAACTCCTAGTTCTCTAAGAGTTGAAGATCTATGCTCACTTCTCAGAATTTATTCACACCATCACCTTACATAAATTGTCTTTAGATGATCATGCAACCCTAACCCTAAGTCTAATCTCTTCTTCACCTAATAAAATTTTTCGCAAGGTTGAAAACAAGTTCATTTCAGGATATAAAGCACATTAATCTAACACTTCAGTCATGGCAGCCAAACATTTCAGATTGTTTCCCTGTATTTATTCAATATGGTCAGTTATTCTGGACCAACTCTAGGCTAGAAATTGTACTAGGAAAATGTTATTCTTGCTACACTAGAATTTTCTGAGGCAAAGCTGTTTTTCTTGCACCACATTTCTTATACTTTGTGGCAAGTCTTCATCTATTTTTCAAGGTTCACTAAATATGTATGTATGTGCATGTATGGATCCATGTATGTATGTGTATACATACATATGTAAGAATTGATTACTTTTCCTGCATTGTTAATGGATGCTGTATTTTCTCTAGTAACAATGTATGTCTTCAATAGGAAATTGCACTGTTTAACGCGGAAAGACATTTTTAGACATTTTCTATGGAAGAAGCTATTCAAATACAGTGGCGTTACTTTCAAACAACACATTCCTTTTCTTTTCTCTGTTGGAAAGATAAAAATGTGCCTTGTGAAAATTTTCTGCTTTAGGAAAACAAAAAATAACAAATTAATTTCATTAGCATTGCATTTGTGACATGGATATGAACTAGGACTATGAATCTATCTTTAATGTGTTTGCTGTGTCTGGGTGTCTATGACATCTCAAAAAAATCACATGATCTTAGGAATCATATAAATTTCAATTTCAATGTGTTATTCAAAGCCAGCACTTGGACTAAGAAAAAGAAAAAAGGCAGAATTTCAAGGAGATATTTGCATTCCCATGTTCATTACAGCATCATTCACAATAGCCAAGAAGTGGAAAGAATCTAAATGTCTCATGAATGAATGAATAATAAATATGTGGTATATACATACAATGGAATACTATTCAACCATACAAAAGAAGTCTGTCATATGCTATAACATGGATGTAACCTGGAGTACACTATACTAAGTCAAATAAGCCAGACACAGAAGGACAAATACTGCATTATACCATTTATGTCACATATCTAATAAAGTAGTCAAACTCCTAGAAAATAAATATAATGATGGTTGCCAGGGGCTAAGAAAGGGGAAATCGGGGAGTTGCCTTACAATGCATATAGAATTTCAGTCACACAAGACAAACAAATTTCTAGAGATTGTAAGTAGCACTTGGGAAACTGTCCTCAGCAGGAAGTGCCTTTCCTTGTCACTTTAACAAAGCTATATATTGTAACCAACTTTTAACCCACCACCCCCATGCTCTACTCCTCTCCAGCCCCATCACATCTTTCAGATCTTTTAATCACACAATGGATTCTTTACTGACTGAGCCACAAGGGAAGTCCAATCACACAATCCCTTGCCTAATTCAGATCTTTTCATAGATCAAAGAAGTAGGAATAAAGAATAAGTAAATAACAGATGACAAGATCACTTCACTAGCTTCCCCTTCAGTAATCTCAGGAACAAACTGAGTGACCAAACTGTGAACAAGATAATGTTTAGAGGAAGATCACAAGGAGTCAACAGCCTGCACACAAGACTGCACACAGTGGGGGATGGTGATGACTCTGGATCTGTTTCAAGGATTCACTGCGATGACTTCCCACCTTTCCTTTAAAACTTTCATGGCCAAGCATAATCTTTCAAGGTGGTTTTCCAGGCACACTGAGTCCACAATCTCCCCAGATTGCCAGCATTTTGATTAGAGACAACTTTCCTTTCTACTAGTGCTTCTGATTTTGTAAGTGTCGAGCAGCAGGGCACAATTCAATCAGTAACAAGATCTGCCATGTTTCGTTGTGTTTATAGTAAAGAATACTGTATTGTACACTTAAACTGTTGTTAAGAGGGTGGATCTCATTTTTCATAATTTTTACCACAATTTTTAAAAGGGTAAACTTCTACTGAGGTCATTAACTCTACACACAGACACACACACACAAACATATACATATATTGAATCTAAAATTTTGCTTGAATGTCTGAGTTCTCTGCAAAATTCAAGATAGAATGGCCAGTGGCTTTCTCCTCCTCTCCCCTCCGCCCCAACTGTTCCAGGTCAATTTAGTTAGTATACAGACTTTGCTTACAAGCCCAGAGGAAGTGTGTGTGTGTGTGTGTGTGTGTGTGTGTGTGTGTGTGTGTGTGTGTGTGTGTGTGTGTGTGTGTGTGTGTGTGTGTGTGTGTGTGTGTGTGTGTGTGTGTGTGTGTGTGTGTGTGTGTGTGTGTGTGTGTGTGTGTGTGTCCAGGTCAGTTTAGTTAGTATACAGACTTTGCTTACAAGCCCAGAGGAAGAGTGTGTGTGTGTGTGTGTGTGTGTGTGTGTGTGTGTGTGTGTGTGTCCAGGTCAGTTTAGTTAGTATACAGACTTTGCTTACAAGCCCAGAGGAAGTGTGTGTGTGTGTGTGTGTGTGTGTGTGTGTGTCCAGGTCAGTTTACTTAGTATACAGACTTTGCTTACAAGCCCAGAGGAAGTGTGTGTGTGTGTGTGTGTGTGTGTGTGTGTCCAGGTCAGTTTAGTTAGTATACAGACTTTGCTTACAAGCCCAGAGGAACAGTGTGTGTGTGTGCGTGTGTGTGTGTGTGTGTGTCTAGGAATGAAGGGGAACAGAAAAAATGCCAGTGGATACACCTAGATAAACTTTGAGACTCACATTTTAGAGCTCCTTTGTGACAATGCAAGAGAAGGATTCTAAGTGTTAGGCAGAGTTACCCAGGGAACAGCAAAGGATAACAGAAACATTGTGTGATTCTATGATTAAGCTGGCTCTAAGAAGAGAACCTGGCTGGCTCCCTGTGGTGTGCCCTCCCATGTGTAACAGCTGGGTGCCCTGGAAGACATGCTGCTGCCTGAAAATGCTGGGCGTAGTCACTGGGTGGTCTAAGGAAATTGAGATGCTCCTACTAAAGCTCTACATAGGGCGAAACAAGTGACACAATAGGTTATATATACCAGTGCCCAGTTTCGTGAAAGTCTCAAAAACAAAACAAAAACACTAATTGTTAATGTATGCGTCTTTTGTACGTTACTACTTAAATCACTCTAATACATAAGATTTCGTGTTTGTTTTAAAGTGGGTACTTTACTTTTAGCATCTCAGGGTATTCATTTTAGTGGCAGGGGGAGTAACTGGGGGTGATTTTCACTCCTTTCTATGTACAAACAAAAATATATCGCTTTTATCCACAAATGCCCAGGCATTCTAAAGACATAAGAGCGAAGTGTGCCAAAATGTTAGGCTGCTAGTTATTTTGCATAAAACACACATCCAAACACGTATTCACTGAATAGCAGATGGCAGAGAAAAGAAAATCAGTTAGACTGCAGTGTGGGTGAAACCGACCCAGTAAGTTCTGTAAAGATGGAAACCTGGGCATAAGAGACACCATAAGAGACACCATATTGAGTAAGCAAATGGAATGTCTAATCTGATTCTTTCACTTTTACTGCTTATGATTTATCCTGTCTCTATAAATACATTATTGCTTTTATCATAACGCCTTAAAGTTACTTTTGGATGGAAAATGGAGATGGAAAGAACATGTTTATATAGTTATACATCTTGGGAAATATTTAGTCTAGGAACAAAGACTTTTAATGATGCACAATGTTTCCTAAAACTCATTAGTGGATGAAAATTAATTTAGATAAAACTATTCAAGTCCTGAGCTTCCCAGGTGGCTCTGCTAAAGGATCTGCCTGCCAATGTAGGAGACACAGGAGATGGGGGTTCCGCCTCTGGGTCAGGAAGATCCCTTGGAGAAGGAAATGGCAACCCGCTCCAGTATTCTTTCTTGGAAAATTTCATGGACAGAGGAGCCTGGCAAGCTACAGTCCAGGGGGTCGCAAATTGTTGGACATGAATGAGCAACTGAGCAAGCACATGTGCCATCAAGTACTAGTGAAAAAAAAAATGATGAATATGGCTATATGGTCTAACATATATGAGAAGCATCTTGAACTCGTTTTATGAATCAAGTTAATATTTATATGTTATAATATTATTCAGCTTATAAATTATTTTTTCCCAGTAAAAATAAAAGTAGAAAATAAGGACAATAATCTAAAAAGAACATGTGGAAAAGAAAATATTTGCACATTTACTACTGATTTAAAATTTTAAGTTAATATAAGTGACTATTTATTAATATAAGTGACAATTAAAACTGGATTGAAATTAATATACATAGGCTAAATAAGAACAATGGCAGATTCTGGATCTAGAATAAACAATAAGATGAACTAATAATTAAGGAACTAATAATACATAAGAACAAAAAAAGTATATGATGAAACTAGACCGCCCCAGTACTTTATATATATATATATATTTATATATATGTTTTGATATTATTACAAAACAAAATAAGTCAGCTCTTCACATCAGGTAAGATTGAGGGCAGGAGGAGAAGGGAACGACAGAGGATGAGATGGTTGGATGGCATCACTGACTCAATGGACATGGGTTTGGGTGGACTCCAGGAGTTGGTGATGGACAGGGAGGCCTGGCATTCATCGGGTCGCAAAGAGTCGGACACGACTGTGTGATTGCACTGAACTGAACAAAACGAAAAAAACAGTCCCCAGGCTAACAACAGGGGAAGAAAAGTGATTGGTTCTGGAGGGTTATTCTTTGCTTTCAGATGAATTAATAACGAATTAATTAAATGGAATTTTGGGCAGGATATGAAAAATTCTATTTAAAAAGGCAGTGTCAGTATTGGGTTGGCCAAAGAGTTCATTCAGTTTTTCCTATACGATGCTGTGGAAAAATCAAACAAACTTTTTGACCAACCCAGTATAAGGGAAATGTCAACTTTGAAAAAGGATTAAATAGATAAAAAGAAATTTCCAAAGCCTGCAGATCCTTGTTCATAAAAGTATCTTGTGAACATTCTTATATTTCAGAAGGCAGGCACAGAAATTATAGTATAACTGTTCCGTTTGTAAGTGGTGGGAATTCTTCCCAACTAGATTTTCAAATCGTCCAATGAAACAACCTCCTTCTCTCATTTAATCTGCTGGTGCTTCCCTTTTCTAGAAATGACCCAGTGAACATAGCACAGAGACCTCTTCTATGGAAACACAAAAGCACTCCACACATTGCTCCCCAGGACAGGTGGGTATCAGTTGCCATGGCAGTCCATGAGTGAGTCCGTTATTGTGAGCTGAGCTTCATATATGCATATTTGCCAAGCACAGCTCAGGACAACTCTGGACCCCATCTTGCTTTCCTTTGAAGCCAGTTTGCTGAAACCTTAACTCAAGCAGCAATGTTGTCCTCCTGAGACTAGGTTTCATGCCATTCTGGACAAGCTGAAAATGGTACTGTCACAGCCCATTATAATTTTCATAGCAGCCATCTCACAGCCCTAGGAAGCAAGGCTGTTTTGCATGCATGAAAGAAAATCCCAAGTCTCGGGCAGGTGGGTAGGTGTTTATTTCTGGCTGCAATTTCGCTAGGTTTCTCAATCAGTCTTGCTTTAATTAGGAATTTTTCTTCTAAGTTATTTTGATGTTAATAATACATGGCTGTCGCATCCCCTGTACATGTTCCCAAACAGTGATACAAACATTATTAAATCTAATCAGTGCTAATGGGGTATTCCATATGCTACCCACTGTGAATCTTTTGAAATGTCATTGTATTGGATAATGCATAAAGAAAGGTTGGTATATACAATGACATGCTTTTGTTCCTTCATTCAATGATTTTTATGAAAAACTTTGTACAGATGGTAGTTGCTTTCAATTTGTATTTGACCATCTTTAAAAAAGAATCTTCTATTAGTCTTCTATATGATGTATATTTAAATTCACAAAGATGTTCAACTCCAAAGAATAAAATCACTAACTTTCCCTTCACTAAATTAAAGAACAGAAACAATGCCCAAATGACATAGATCTAATAAAGAAGATCCTGTTAAAATGAGGCCCCGTAGAAGTGTGCATGAAGAAATATTTAGCAAGAATTGAAAACCAGGCACCAGGCCTAAAATAGCTAACATAACATTAAGAAGAAAACCTAAGCAACACAAAACTTATTTGCCTAAGACATCTAAGTGACTGCACCACTGTTGTTCATTCCAATATAATGTCCTTTTTGGTCTCTGTATTAACGATGTTGCTGCTGCTGCTGCTAAATCGCTTCAGTCGTGGCTGACTCTGTGCGACCCCATGGACTGCAGCCCACCAGGCTCCCCCGTCCCTGGGATTCTCCAGGCAAGAACACTGGAGTGGGTTGCCATTTCCTTCTCCAATGCAGGAAAGTGAAAAGTGAAAGTGAAGCTGCTCAGTTGTGTCTGACTCTTAGCAACCCCATGGACTGCAGCAATGAACTACTAATATTCCATGTGACCACTAAAAGTAATTCTAACCAGATGATCCTATATTTCTGAAGATGTTTATATGTATTTTCTCTCCTGGAGCAATGCTATCAAGTATATTGATATCTCTAAGAAGCAGGGCTGCTGAGGCAGACCCTGTACTAAGAAGATACATTATAAACAACAGAAGAGCTAGCTCACCATTCACGTGTATGAAGAGGATGCTGTGGCTTGTCCACTTACCTCTTCATCTATAGCCATGTACGTAAATAGTGATCCATCACTGGAGTTACTCTCTTTAAACTGTAAGGTGATCAATATGTGTTTAAGAAAAACAGTGTGCTTCTATAGTCTTGTATAGATGGTTTAAGTCATCACTGCCTGGAGAGCATAGGAAGAGCTGATCAGTGGTGTTTTACTCTGGACATCAATATGTTCCTAAGTCTTAAGCTACACAGGCCTTTTATATTGCAGTTCCTCTAGATCTCTCAAACCTTTGTGTTTGACTATAGACTATCAGTGGAGAAGGAAATGGCATCCCACTCCAGTATTCTTGCCTGGAGAATCCCGTGGATAGGGGAACCTGGTGGGCTGCTGTCCATGGGGTCACACAGAGTTGGACACGACTGAAGTGACTTAGCATTCATGCATGCATTGGAGAAGGAAATGGCAACCCACTCCAGTGTTCTTGCCCGGAGATACCAGGGATAGAGGAGCCTGGTGGGCTGCCGTCTATGGGGTTGCACAGAGTCAGAAACGACTGAAGCAACTTAGCAGCAGCAGCATAGGCTATCAAAATATGTCTGTTAGGTTACATAGAAAAACACCAAGAACAAAAATGGAGATGTTATCATTAAAAAAA